>NW_019212966.1:126193-244515 GCF_002532875.2 Varroa jacobsoni | reverse complement strand
TAGGAAAATACTGTTGCTCTGACAGTCCACTAGACCAGTTTGTCCTTGTAAAAGGTCGGCACGTCACGCGTCTGCCCGCCAAAGTAACGGCCATATACAGGTCCAGGTTCAAGTCCGGGTGTGGATTTACTTCGTTTCTTGCTGGAACCTAGCGATGTGAAGTAATGCTTAATGGCTAGAGTACGGGATGTTTACTAGCCATTAGGAACATTTTTACTACACCGCACAGGCAATGAATCCAAAGTGGTGCATTGAACAAGTATCATATCTTTTCATGATGACGTTGCAATAAAACATTATAAATTATTACCAATGTGAGTACAGATTAGTTCTGGATGTGGTCCTCCATTCGATACCGATGGAGCTGCCGCATCAGCAAGAACGACGCAGTAGCGTTGCGTCATACTAGGATGAACTAGATAGAGTGCGCCTACTTATTACCGAAGCCTCAGTGAGAGGAAAAAGATCGTAGAAGTGGATAAAACATGAGGCTGCTTGTCTACTCGGTGGTCTAGCATTGATCGCGCATGTTGTTTCGAAGCCTTTTAGCCCAATCAATGAAACACGCTTATGTCGAATAAACGTACTCTATTCACGCCAGCAAGTTGCACACTTGCACAAGGGCGAAGCACACGAATACGAAGTAACTCAGATCCTCATAAGAACTTATCCCCTTAGTAGCGTTTGCCTTGAGGTTAAACTAGCGATGTAAACTCTTTCTTCCCAAATATCTTTTTCGTTATCTTTCTCTGATTCGTAAATAGGACCATTCGGATTTAATGTCAGTTCTGCTGATCGTGCATTTTTCCAGAGCAGAACAATAACCGTACCAATACAACGGGAGGAAGCGAGATGGATTGAGGGAGATAGGTCGATTGGAAATTGCATTTGTCTCCAAGTCCGAATTCCGCCAAGAAATGCAATGGGATAAATGCATTACGAAAAAATGGACGTGAGATGATAAAAACAAAGTAGATAGAAGCATGACGCCACTGCTTGAATCTGGGGAAACGTCAAAATTGGTTACTTTGCTTCTGGCTGATTTCTTGCTGGTGCGTTTATATGGGTTATGCCTGGAAACTGCGCTGCGTTCGCAGCTATCCTAGCAGCGAATTTCTACGCCCAGCTCAAGCCGACAAACCGCTCAATTATAATGAGAGAATGGTATGTGATCTGATTCCACAAGCTTACTAAACCAGCGCCTCGCGTAGTAAATAGATTTATGTATGTACTATAAGTTAAGGGAATAGCAAATAGATCGTAGGAAACACGAAACGAAGCTTTCAGCAAAACAGATTCTACAGGGAACGCCGGCGTCGCGCCTCTATCCCTGTGACGTAGGCAGTATGCGCATACAGAACGAAGGAGGGAATGTGTTGTTAGGGTCGAGCGACTCTTCGAAGAAATATTTTGATTTTTTTTTTGTTTGAAAAAAATGATCTCATTGATTCAGCGACATAAATTCGCTAAATTTTGTACAGGGTTACATCGACAAAAAGCTATATTCAATCCTGTTTAATGCTGATGCACATGGTGTCTATATCTCTGCCATTAACTCCATATAGCACCATCCACCGTCTAATCATGCGTGTTAACGTTCCCCTGCTGTAATGTTAAAGGAGCTTCGTGCCGTTAGCGGATGCATGTTACATATTTTACGCGACACAAAAACGTTGAGAACGAAATGCCACGGTTAGCCGTAGAGAACTCACGGCTGGAAAAAAAATAACCATTAAACCAGAAAGAATGTATTTGTATAAATAAGCGATTTGTAAATAAAAGGCTTGCGTCTGCTTCGAGCTGGACTAAGCAGTATTTAGAAACGATAAACACGTACAGCGGTCGCGTTGCAGTCACAGGAACGAGTATGGAAACACAACAGTTGTTTCAAGGAGGTTATCCTCTCGTAGAAAAAAGAACTACCTTGCTGTATTTATAAATGGCAGTGCAGTAATCATGTTAACTTCCGGTAAATTAGAACGTTAGTGACAACGTTGTTCAGAGTTATACATTCATGTAAAGCTGTATATACTTGAAAGACAAAATGTATGTATGTTTATTTGCCTTAGCTGTGGATGTCTGAGCCTTAATTCGTATTAAGTGCTTCCAGCGGGAGTTGAACGGATGAAATATACTACGATCTGATGGTATAAGAAAAAAAAAACTACTTTGCGCTTATGAACACCTGTAATACGTCAGACTGTAGGACATAAAACAACATCGGGGTTACCAAGCGGTTTGGCTGCATCCAATTAGAAGCGAGTTAAATTAAACACAATGTGTTTTTCTTTTGCCACGTTCATAGAAGGTCAAGCAGGCGTTTATAAGACTAATACCTAATCAACGTTTGCAATAATGGCAAACTTCTGCACTCATCTGTTACGTTGTGGAAAAATTAATACGTTGAAAAATAGGGCAAAGGCGTCAACACGAATTCTCTAACTGTCTCTAACTGTATGATGTAGGCAGGTATCGAACTAACAATTCGGATGAGCGCATTTTTAAGAAAAATTTTGTCGAAGAAAGTAAGCTATTTTGAGGTGGAACTGTCCGTGGATCGAAAGCCCAAAAGGCTAATATACTTATGATTCAATTAGAACGAACAACTAAACCATCCTATACAACGAAAAATGACAATACGATAAACAAAAATACTAAGCATTTCATTTCCACGGTTCATTTAACATTTTCTTCCCGATTACCCGTCATTTATGCGTTTACCGCCAAGTTAAAAACAAGAATAGGGATGTGCCGGGTTCTATTAATTTTGACCACTTATCGAAGCCGGAACTTTTATATGTGCTCACATTCACGTGCACTCACTGACGGCCATGGACAGAGTAACAACTTGCTGCCAAGTTCTCTTTCGGAATTGTCACTTTTGGTCACTGATCACTTTTCTTGCGCAGAAAATGGGTCCCTTTGCGACACTACGGGCGGAGAGCACACTTTTGAGCGGCAACTAAAAGCGAATCTAACCATCTCTAAGAAAATTTACCATGCATGTGTATACTAGAGTAACTTAGCTTGATTCATCTCTCGTGCTGAACTTAATTCCGGTACCATGTATGCGTCGAGGGACCGTCTATGGCTACAACGGCCACTATTGCTATTGCACCCACATGACCGTTTTCATTCCTCAACTTGCTTTGAACGTAGTCCGACCCGATTAACAGGTCGAGATGCTTCTACCTGCGACAGACGAGATACATTGCCGAGCGCGCACACCTGCGTCATTACGTTTCGCGACAAGAAAAACGCCTTTAAGAATCGTCGCCAGTGCCAGCGACGGCTGCTATAAGCCAGAAACATGATAAACGGTAATAGCAAAAAAAATCCATGCTGAAAAAGCCCACTTTGGGGTTGGCCATTTACAATCACTACGTCTATTCGCAGAGAACACGATAGTAACACGAATTTGAACGTGTGCCGGACTCGTCGTCTTCGTCAGCGGACAACTGCTTTTTCTGCCATTTATCTAAATGATGTATTTATATTCATAAAGCGTCAAAAGGATTCGACTTAACGGGTATCTTTCCTGTTGTGGGTGCAGAAGGTAACGAATAGGAAGTCAGACCGGCGTTAAACGCCTGAAAATACTTATTCTTTGTCGGTGCCTGGATATAGTTGCAGAAAGCTCGACTAAGCAACACTCACAGTCAGTCCGAGCAGACTGCTAGAGAGTGGCTGTCTCAAGCGTATATTTGGCAGTTTTCTTTTTTGCAAGCTAAACTAATGCCTACACGGTTAACAATATTGAGCTAAGTATGTCCCTATTCACCCCGTCATCTCGAGAACCCGAGTGTTCACTAATGTGTTTAGATGTCGAGGGGATCTACCGCGTTGTTCACTGTGGACTTGTTTCTTGTCTGGAGTGTCGAAGTCTTATTTATTGCGAATGCAGCGGATATAATGGTGGCTGCTGATAGTGATCAGAGATCAAGAATGGGAAGGCCGCTTGGATCTGAACTGAAGGCGGTTGGACCAGTTGAGTCAATAACACGTAATACTCACATTGTTATATGTTATAGGGTCGATGATGCCGTTGTGCGTATTACCCCCCATCAAAGAAACACTTTGGCATCGTTGCATACTTTAAATATGTACCTAAGTGGCAGTGAGAATATTTTTAGGCAAGTGGCGTTCCTTAGCTAAGCACCTAAGGAAATAGCAGGGTTTCCCCAAGTCTATGCGTTTATATATAGATGCATATGGCGAACACAGTATTGAGTACTGTGAGCTTCTATTTGTCTCTGTCGCTCGACTGTTACTCCGAAATAATGCTGTGGTTTTATCTATTCTTTATTTCATGCTAGCCGGCATCGATTATGACGGAGTTCACAAAACGCACTGGTAGAAGTAGCCTATATTTTAAAATAATATAATGAAATACTAAAGAACCTACTATCGTATTATTTGGCTTGAAAACGCTTATCATTATAGATGTGTTCTCTCAGACTGAGGTACGGCCGGTACCCCATTTACAGCGGGGTCGCCTTTTTCTCGTTACGATCTTATTCTTTTATGAGCAATACATGTCCAACAATCCGCATATCATTACTAGGCACTGATCTCGTGTCAGCCGTTCGCCAACGTTGCCTTCTCCATATCCTCTTCTTAGTCTATTCACAAGCAAACCGTACAAAATCTATTAATAAACGTTTAAAGATTGAGTGTTCCGATCGTTCAAAAAGCGGGCTGGATATCTTTTCTTTAGCGGGCAGATTTCCACAAAGCGGTCGAGTGGTAAGCGACGAACGGCGGTAAACGACCTGTGCAGACAACTGATAGAAACAAAAAAAAAACTAGCCAATGGCGTTTATGTTGAGACGTTGTCGTCAAAACAATTATGTAGATTTACAGGGATCGATGGAGAAACTTCGTGCAGCTTAATATTTCGCCATTTAGCGGACAAGTTTGAAGCCGACGAAATATTTATAACCGCATCGCTCGCCCCGCGGCGCGTATAGTTTCCGATCGAAGCCGAAACAGCTTTTTTCCAGCGTTACAGGTCGGGAATGAATCCCAACGTGACCGCCACTTATAATTAAGCCAATGGACGTTATTCAAAGGCGATTTACTGCACATAAAAAGTAGGAAGAATTTGGAATTACTTGGGTATCTATTCCGCTAGTTAAATATATTTAGGAAACGCTATATTGTATAATGATCCATATTGAAAGATGAAGTTTAAATAATGCCCGTATCGTCTAGTAGGGAGCACAATTAACATGTGCACACTGAGAGGACTGCTGTTTTGGTGGCTAGACTATTAGAATCTATATATTAATTTATTAATAAAGGCAAATTATTTCGTTTTGATAAACTAGAACATGGGCTTTACTTTTGTTTTCTTGTCCTATTACCATTGGAAAAAGTTGTTTATGCAATTTTCAAGTACCAGATAAGGCAGCGTATGTACGCATTGGCTTATGTTTCTTGTCAAAATAGATTAAACCAAAATCGTTACCCCTATTGAAGGTACCATCTTCCGAAACAAGTTTTTTGTCTAGTTAAAATGTAATGAAATAAAAAAATGCGTTCATGGATTACGGCAGCGCGTTCTTAAATTGAAAATGAAAGACATCAAAGCAATCAGAAAAAAAATCCGGAGAAATCACGATGATCGTTTAGTGTATGTTTCTAAAGCACTTCAGAATAGCAAGTAGAACGTGCATGATAATTTGTTTTAAAACATTATGCAACACCCGGTATAAGATCAACTAAGGATGGGTATTAACGGTAGCGTTTGAACCTGACTTTATCTAAAATATAAAAACTATTAGAATATAAACGGCTATTACTTCTTGTAGATCGGAATAAATGTCTCATGTCAAAAAAAAGAAAAATTATATATGGCCCTTTGGATTGGCCCTGAGCGTCACCTCCGCTTTTCACATTCTTGCCTTGTCCTCGATCCCTGTGGCGTCCTTCTAGCTCGTACCCCAGTGTGTCTCATCCGTGGATGAACGGACAACATTTTTTTCAACAGAATTTCGGCAAGGAATTGTTTTGTATTGCTTCGATCGTCAATACTAATGCCGTCGCGGGTTGTTTTCTTCAACCCTTTATTTGCGTTATTTCGCTTTGAACAGACAATGAAGTACTGGTGAAATTGATAAACGAGGGACCCCAGACAAAGGAAGTGACAAAGGAGGAAGCCCAGCCATCACCAACGACAAACACAGAATCCGTGATCCATACGCAAGACAAGACCACTTCGTATACCTCAAAGACGGAATAAATCATAGACAAGAATGACAGCAACGGCAACGATAGCGATAGTTGCTGCGGAAAAGGGCGGCAACGAAAAGCTGTCACGGGCGATGCCAGTAGCAGTAGTAACAATTTCTAGAACTCACAGTTCTCAAAGAGTACACGAAACATAAGTAAACGAGTTAAACGTCAAACGAGTCTTGTATGTATTTCAATGGCGACATTTTTTTCACGGTTTGGAAGAGCTTCCAATAGCCACTCTGAATCGCAGACATTTTAGCGAAATTTCCATACAGAGCAATTCCTATATCATGTTATTCGATGCATCATATTATAATGCGTTCGATATAAGGCGATAAAACTGCGTGACTCATTCAAGTAAAAGCCTGTATCTGACAAGTGTGGCCTAACGTGGAGTTCGCCTTTTAGTCTAGATTCGTATTGAAGTGCCCATGACGATCCGCTTTAGTAATGGCCTGAAGTGTCATTTTGTTATTAAAAAAAAATTCTTAAACGAGCCAGATTTGCTCTTCGTTCTTTCTTTCCTACTGCCCTTTTCCAGTGTACAAGGTGTAACATTTCATACGATCCACCGAACGCTTTGGCCTCCATGATCTACCCAACAAGTTAACCTTGATTAGAGCGATTCTTAAGTAATAGAACCGTAAGAAAGTACTATCATAAACAAAGCCGATCTATTTGTTCATATGTACTGTACAGAGGCATTGGTAGAATTGTTAACATCACGAAGCAGCACTGCGCTCAAGAATTGAAGTGCCCAAACAAATTCTTATTTGCTTCGGCGCCTCAATTTTTTGCCCATTTCTATGGTAACTTCACGTAACGACCCTACGATAACCAGTTAATGAATGTCAACACACTGGCCAGATTTTAGGTTGGTTCCAAAGGCAGTGTTGCCGCGACCAGTCGCTTAAGTGCGACAGCGATAAAGTGTGTAAGCGAACAGAAACAAAATAATCAAGTAATCTAATATAAATAGGGACGCCTATACAACAATCAATAAACACGCTATAATCGGAGACTAACGAAGAAAAAGTTCTAGCGAAATGAAGCGGCGTTGAAAAGTTCCGTAGGTCTCAATGAGAGACTTCGATAAGAACGTACTTTGCTCGTAGCTTCTAAACACCTATACGGAGGTATTATTATTAAAAACAAGTGTTGATCCACGGGAGCTGAGCGGATGCTTCTGCATGTTGGAGACGCTAGCTAAAGCCTCACACATTGTCGTAGCAAATGTGTAGAAGAAAGGAGGCCCACCGTCCGTGATTTATGCGACTTACACACTAATTTCTGATGAACAGTGACGATATTTGCATCCCCGGCATCCGAAGCAAACACGTAAATAACGTTAACGGAAATTCTACGTTTTCGAACGCAGATTTGCTGGGAACTGATCACTAGGATCCCTGTGTCTAGTGTGAAACAGTAGGAATAGGGCGTTCATTCTATCGCTGCATGATTGAATTTCTTTGTCGATATGTTACATGAGTTTTAGTTAATTTCGATAATATTGCTCACTTCGAATATGAAACATGCATGTATTGGTTGCTTAGGACGTGACGTAGAACATAACGAAACATGTCGAAGGGCTGCACGATAGTGAATGAAGGCAAAGCAAGCTGAAGAACAGAAAGCGCTATGGCTCCTACGACAGGGCTACTTAACTATGTGCCATAGAAATGTATTCTTCATCGAGATTTTGCTAAAACAGAACAATTGCATCGTTTACATTCACCAGAAATCTGGCCTACTTATAGTAAATCGACTGTTGGTTCAATAGCGATTAGTCGAACCGAAAGGTAGTGAGCAGCTGGTTGAAACTGTGCGAAGCACGCCTGACCTTCGGGACGAACACCTGCCGAAGGAATCTGTGAAATATTCTGATCGGCAGAAGCAGAGTCAGTTACCGTTGAACGAAATAACCAGTAACATGTAAACATGCGTACCCCGTGCATGTAGCCTCTATTTGTAGGTGTCCTAAACGACAATTTGGGCTCTTTACCTATAGATACAGCGTGTAATGTACATACGTACGAGTTGGCTCGGGTTAGACAATTCATGTTGTCGGCGTCTGGAACTAGGCACCTGTATGATGTGATCCGTTGTCCAATTACCATCTTTGTTCAATCACAAGTTTTATCTAAGAGTTCAACAAGAAAAACATTTACGCCTTAACTTTTCATGCAAGGCCATTGAACTGGTAAGGTCCAATGACTCTGTCAATAAATCTGATCGATAAGCTAATTAACTAGTTCAAAGAAGATTAGGACCATTCCGAATGCGCTTATTATTTAATTGGCCAATTACCGTAAGAAGTTGTAAGTGCGAACTTAAATGAGCAGTTCATATATTAACAGGTGTTTTCTCGGCTCCTGTTGCGGTAACTGTTTCGAACTAAGTAACAACACAGTTTTAATCAGCGCAAAAAAATACTCCTTCCATCTCATGAAGCTCTCCGAGTCGCTCTGATCCTAACTAGCTTGTTGGCGCAATAATAAACTACTTCCGCTTCTAGTTTAAGCCTCCTGATCTGCCTTGGTCGAATAAGGCAATGCTGAGCGCTTACATTTACGAAAAATTGAAATTTAGCGTTAATTTTCCTAGTAATAAATCTAAGCGACAAAACGGAAAGAAGTGCGTCAGCCATTAATTGAGCGGGTCAGGTGTAACGTTGCATTTCAATGGATTATCGCCAAAATTTCGTCACGTTCAGAATAGAGCTGGTAAAACCTTAAGTCGGACAATGTGTCTCTAATATGAAAAAATGAGCATCTACATAGCCATACATAATGATAGTATATATGTAATGAGCATCTGTAGCCGTTATCTCCTCAGCTCGTCTAGAAGTCGACGCTTTTTTTTTTGGAAACAGGTGAAGACTTTACAGTAGCGTAACGTTAAAGTTTTCGCCGAAGAGCTGTGAGCCTAAACGTGATCCAAATATTAACAGTCCGCCGACTTCGCCACTGGTACTCATCTAACAAATTTTGTTTCTTGTTTATGTAGATATCTATGCGTAACACTTCAGTTGACGATGACGAAGAGATGCATTATGGTGCTTTGAAGACGATTATTATCGAACACGTGTTAGACACAGGATATGATCTAAGCGGAGGAAAGAATAGATAGCGGAGTAGGGTTTGCTATGGTAGACGATTGCCTATAGTCGCAATCACGAGCTCGGACGATAGAAACTAATCTAGAATCTAACGGTAATAATAAAACGAATGTAAAGCGTAAATAGATTACTTCGTTGTTATTTCTCAGCTGTCGTTGTTGTTGTCGTCCCATGATAACGGCCAGCCATTTTATGGATCTCACTGCTTGAAAGATAGTATTTCTATACAGTACAATCAAATACGTATCCTGTGGCAACGATAGAGTATAGATTAACATCATATGCTTTAATAGGGCCTGTTAATCGTAAAAACTATCTTCACGAACGAGAATCTGTGACAGTACTCAGTATACAACGAATATATACGGCGTATGTAAAGATCAATAGCATTGCATTGTACGCTACTAACGAAGATTGCTTGCTATTCTTCATTCTAAAACTTTGCTATATCACCCGTTACTCGGACGCTAACCAGTAATATCATTCTTTCTCCCCTATGACGCTTGATTCTGTTCTGAAACCATGATAAACGTAAGTGGGTTTATGTCATCGGCTGACTAGATTAGACATTAAAAAAAAAAGGTAACGTAGCCATCTTTTCTTGAACTCACTTGCCAGTCGGCGTATGCGAACTAAGCGCGAATGTAGCCTGGCTTCTTATATCTCAAGCAATCGATCTCGAGTAAGGCCCAATTTCGTCGGAAAATATCCAAAGAAAAAAATACGTTGTCTACAAACATATTTCTTGCAGGAAAAAGCAGTGTCATTAATTATCGGGGGGACTCCATTTTCTTGTTCAGTTAGCCTTATTAACGATTTAAACCGAAGTCTGTGCTGAGTGAATCTGAAATGATGGTTCTTTTTATATAACCTACTTTTTAAGCAAGCTTCTCAATACAACGACGACCATTGAAGACGCTGCAAGCAGAAGCGACCGTGAAACAAACCTGAACATTGCAGGAGAAACAAAAAAATAATGTGGATTTTACGGAACAAGACCGCAATAGTCTCTATTATACACATGTCGTATCCGAAAACATATCAACACCTTCTTTGATAAACAGGTGCCTTAAAGAAAAACGGTCAAGTATACCCTTCAGAGATGAACCTAAGACAAATTACGGTGATAGAAATGGTGCTAAAATTATGAAGAAATTGCGTAATATCATATACTTAATACAAATGTCCAGTTGCACCCAGCTATCTTAAAGGAAGTATAACACTGCCAATTCTATAGTGGAATCATTTAGACGGTTTATTTTTAAAAACCGTTCATGTTTACGTTGGCGTCGTCGCTTTTCATCTAAGAACAAAAGCGGAAGGGGTCTTAGTCTACATAAAAAGGACGAGGCTTTTGTGGTTGGGTAGAGTTTTTTTTATTAAATTTCATCCTCCTTTTCATTCGCTTAATTGGTGCGCTGAAGTTTTACCGTGATCTAGAATGTTCAAAATAAGTTCCAAAAGGAGTCGCTAGAAAGCCCCGGACTGTCTGCCCGAGCTTATGAGGCTATCAATCGCAGCGTTGGATCAGTTCATCTTTGGGAGCGATGGCAGGCACTAGGATAAGGCCTTGATAGTCAATGACAGGCAGCATTGAGATCTCTACCTAATGATGAAGATACGTTTGCGTGAGGAGTCCGGCATCAGCCGCATACGCCGCTCAATTTAGATGGTCGTTTTTCGTTTAGTCACTGTCAACTCAGACAAGCTCCGATATCGCTGCTGAGAGGCATGCAGTATGAAAACATGCAACTTGCATTAGCTTCTATAACGCCATTGTGATTATCTTTCCAACTGCGCCGGATGTGGAGAAGAAATGAATCTCTGAAGAGTTGTAAAAAACACATCAAGGCACAACTGTTCTATCGTCCGAACGATACTTTATAGTACATAGCACATCTTGAAAATTCACCGAAACAGCGTCAATTGTACTGATCTCCAGTAAGTTCTATCGACCTTTATCATAACTATTGAAAACTTTGCCATCGTCAAAACAATATATCTCCAGGTTTTAACATTGAATCAGAAACCTTCTCTCTTTTCTATTGTTTAATAGCGAAACAGGACTCATCACGTTAGTTTAGGCGCTGTGGCAGTCCATGATGAAATGTTTATAATTGGCTGTTCGTTTGGCAGAGACTCAAGCCGTTTAACGACGATGTAGACAAAAAGCTGTCGAGTTTATAATATGCACCATCTTCGAAATCACGAGTAATGAACCGATTTGAACCGCTCAGATAAGCAGCAATGGCGATAAGACAACAAGTGAATTATAGGGACCTCTTAGAGGTTAAAGAAATTGGACTTTTTTTTCTCGAAGCCAGACCTTTCAGGCAAATACTCTTAGATTTTTTGTTTACTACTGTAGTTGTATGTCAATGATCAGGCTGTTGCAGGTAAATACGTCGGGCTTTGAAATTAAAAAAATAACTGTTGAACAAGTTGAGTTAGAATGAAGATTTTATAAAATGCATTCAAGGTACTCTTTTTTATTCTTACACGTTTGTCCCGAAGCTCTAGCAGCTTCTGGGCAGCCATATACCAACCATTCGCGTTCCGCTGTATAATTTCTCATTTATGGCTTGTCAAACATGCTTGCTCACCAGTCTCTCCTTTTAGGGCATGGAAAACATCGTACCTAAATCAACTTAGGTCGGAAGAAAAAGCGGGTTGATACTTCTTTCTTCAATCCAAGGAGTAATGGAAGCACTGCGGTGATGTTCGGCGTTGTCATCAAGTGACCATACTCCACAATTTCGATCCTCATGTCACCAATTCATAAGCCTCTTGAGCATCTCGAGAAAGAGGGCCGTATTCATCATCTCATTTTGTGCATGTGTCATAGTACCCAATGCTAGTACACCTACCCCATGTTACCACCGAACTCGATTTCTCTTGAGGAGACGTCATTCTCTCGCCTGGTCCCTTTTCAACTTGTAGTAAAGACTGATCGATGCCTCGCCCATGGCGACCGTATGTTTTTTGTTGACTGAAACGCAAATTGCACATGAAATACACTATATGCATTTCCAACTGGCCTGGAGTCAATTCACCGCGAATCCCTTTTCCCTTAGTTTCCAGATGTTCAGTACTTGGGCTATAATTGTGTATTACATGTGAAACGCCGGCCGGCAGAGCTCTTAGACTGCGACTTCTACAACCGTAAACAGCCTCCCCGATTACGGCAATCCATTTTTGCCTTTCGGGTCCCGACATTTGGTCATCTCTTCGCTTGTTCTCAACGCTCCGATCTCCGTTCTTGACACGTTTGCACTATCCATATACTGTGCTTTCGCTTTTTATCGTCTAATGCCACTGCCAATCCTCGATGAATTTTCGCAGCGATGTAGCTCTCGGGGAATAAAAGCTTGACCTCTGGACGTTGATATTCGAGACTAATAGGTACCAAAGATCATTTCTCGTATAGTAAGCTTAACCGATCTTCACTCTCTCAAGTTTCTACAAGGCTAGAAGTACGTACCGGCCGAATGTCTTCTGCTAGAGACTCGTGGCTGAAGATTCGCTTTCGGAGTCTAATGTAATTTTATTGATTAATTTGTTTAGAAATGACGCAGTAGGTATGGAATGAAAACATAGAATCAAATCAAGTAAAATTTGTTAATAGTTTCTATTGAGATTTCCTTTTATTAGTCCGCTTTATATATAATGGCTGTAACTGTGGAGTGCAACAACACCAACTGAAGACGTCAGTGAACTGAGTCACAGATAAATCGACTGAATTATTTATCTACGGCCAGCACCGACATCAACTCCGCAATCCGATCGTGACTCGAGGAGGTCGTGGGGTCACTGCAGGAGCGGCAAAATTGCCGTCATGCCAAAACATCACTGCGTTCGGCCCGAGTGTGAGGTAGTAAGGGCTGTTGGAAATTTGGCCAATTAGTTTCCGTATGCCCCGGCTAGCCGACGAGGCTTGTTCGGAATAAAGCACGCTAACGGTAGAAAGACCTCGGTGCCAGTGGCGGTGCTACTACCGCCGCCATTGCTGCTGTGGCAAACCGAAACTTGGCTGAAGTCTGATGTCCGTTGTCTTCATGCCTCGTATAGCGAAGGCCGCTGCCGTCGAAGAGCGAGTCGTGACCAGAGAGCATTCCGTAATAAAGAAAACAGGAGTCGCATAGAACATCTCGTACATACGCAACGAACCGTTGGCGGAAGACTGGATTTTTATTTAATACCAGATGCGAAACAAAGGCTTTTATAGAATGAGCCTCTATATCTTGAGAATTTTTACACCTCGTTATTGGCAATTGTTTATTATTTGTGATCATTTTACAAGAGAGATTTTAGAAGAGGTCGTTTTTAAGTTAGACTACTTATCCAGTAAACTCTATTCGAAAAATATGTATTGTCTAAAATTAATTGGAAGTACGGTATCTATACGACTGCATCAGACGTAATACGTCACAAGTTCGCGAAAAACCGCGTAATTGTGTCGTGTTCGACGTGGTTTCAACTTTAGAGATCGATCTGTACGATAGTCGTCGTTATAGTAAACGATCTACGAGAACGAATCCTTTATTTAATGTTTATCCTTATAGTCAGTGAGTTAAATAAAAGCGACACTAAATAACTGCGATTGGTGCCGAATTTGCTGCGCTAGATATGATAATAAAACGAAAAAAATGTTTTGTACATTGCGTTGGAGTTTACATTTCAGTTACAACGTCTGACGTCAGTTTGTGAAATCTTGGAAAGTTATCCAAGTTCCGCGCTACGAGAAACTAAGGCATCTAAGATGCTGATTAGTTACACGGCTAAACCAGCTTCTAAAAGTACACGAATATATTTTAAGCTAAGGTATAATTGAATCAATGGCCATACAAGTTATTCTATATAATGGCAGCACAGTATTACACCAAATAGATATCGTGCCAGTATATACAAATTCTGTGTCTCCTGGCAATTTTACTGCCCGCTATTTGTATCAGTATCCAATGCGAAGATCAACGTGTCTTGCTTATATTCATAGTCGATTGAAAACTTAGCGGACTTCTGCATACTACGTAATCAATTTCCTCTTTTTCAAACGCCTCTCCAATGCCTGTAAATCAAATAGGACATTTTTTTAATATTATTATTGTTGCACATTAAGATTATCGGTTCCTGATGATTTAAACTCGAGTTGGTTGGTACTGTTAACCGAAAAGTGTTTTTTTATGTGCAGATTGATTGTAGCAATCTGGAATAACATTAAGTCCTGTGACAAATGATTTTTCAATTACTTAGCATCAATCAGTATAGAAGCCTTAGTTGTAGATGATACGATCGGTTTAATAAAATTTGGCATATTTCTCTTGCGACGTAACCCGCAACACTTCCATTATTTCCAAGTTTTTTTTTTTTTTTTATAAAACTTAATCTCAAAAGCAACCAGATGTGACTCAACTAGACCAGAATGGACTTATCTCGTCATTACCTATGCGCGTATCTATCTGCTAAAACGTGTATTTCTTCACAGCCTACTCCCCAGGCCTATACTTGTTTCGCACGTGATTATTGCAAACTTCTCAGGTACGTTTGTTTTATACAAACCATTGAGGCTGAGTGTACATTTGTTTTGTATTTGTGCTATAGTTGAGACAGCATCCTCAAACGGTAAATACTATGAAAATTTGCAGGTAAATTCCATCATGTCGTGCATTATCATCATGTTAGCACCTCTATATCATGTCTTCAGAGTAAAGCTTTAACATGGGCCAACTTGATCGGCCATATCTTTTCGGTAATTAAGAACGGGTTAGGACAGCTGGTTATCAAATAGACCTTCATTTTCTATGTATGAATATATACGGCGACACCGATTATGATTAGGAGCCTCGCTTAAATTCTGCACCATAGACCCCTGAGTTCTTTTTGCTCTGTTAGTATTCAAAATTCAAAGGCGGGTGTCCCTACATGCTTCGCACAAACCGTGACGCTTTGTCCGTCTCGCAGGGTCGCATGCGACGTGTCACTTCGTATAGCAATTCTTAGATATAACCATACCGAATCGATCACTGGTACGCCGCATGGAGGAACTTCGCTTCATTTTGGGCTTGCACAGTCGAAATCGGTTATGCGGCGCATGAGCAGGAGATCTCTGCGTTTTTTTCTTCAAGAAGATGCAGAAAATCTCGTTGGGTCAACTGGTTGAGATGACCCGTTCGTTGACCAAAATTGGGTTTACAAATCGTGCCCCATCCATGTTTGGTGAAATCGACCGCGGAGGAGAAGAGAAGTTACAGAAAACTCGACACAACGGAACGAGCAACTCTGAAGACAATTACTTAAGAATTATGCTGCACCTGGCACCTCGAGAAGTGGGCAATGAGACGATTGGCAGCCAATCGGCAAGACATTTCGTCAAGAATGTGGACAAATACAATTGTTTCATTCTTTCAGCATCAGTCGATCTTAACGACATATACGTACTCATAAAGTTATGAGTACGTATATGTCGTAACGAATTAACGTAACGAAGACATGACCATTATGTAGAGTCGTTCTGTGACTATAAGGCATTAATTAGTGGGAATTTCGTACCTGACATAAAATCACAAACCGACAGAACAATCAGCTGATTGAAATACATTGTGTTACGCGTACATATATACACTCATGATTCACACATTCGTTGGAAGTGCTGTAGTAGTTATGTATATTGACCTTTTTCCTGCTTTCCATCCGTTCACATAGGCGTACGCGTCAAAACTATTTATGACGATATTACATTTGTAACAGTCAATTAACTAAGTAGTCGTCGCAGTGTTGTCTGTCGGTACCCATGGTTCATCCTGCGTTGTTTAAAGCCCAGTAACGGATTGGCGTTTACCACTGACACGCTCTCCACATAGTGGTTATCGCCCTGTTGACACCGGGGGCATCGACCCTTGCACTGGCCGAACTGCATAATCAAAATAAAGAACAGGCAGTTGAGGCGACTGTCAGCATCACATTACGCCGTCACAGCTGTTGACGCTGGCTCAAATCCATGTCATGCGTATATGGACTGTGATTCAAGGAAGTTAAAATCTATTATATAAAAGCACAGAAGTTGATGACTCACTGCAGAACTTTGATGATAATATAAATAAAGCAAGGGTGATCCTTGTTTGGGGTTGGTTAAAAAAAGTACGCTGAGGAGAAGAAGCTATGGAGGAAGATCAACAGCAAGAGGTATTACCCTTTGTTCGTGCTCCGTTCATGTTTACCTTCGTACCTGTGAAAGGTAGCAGTGAAAGAAAAAGTTGGCAGAGTCAGCATGGCTGATCTCATTCGCAACCGGTTTTTAACTTTACGCTACTTTAGCCGTAAAAAATACAAATAAATAAAAACTTCGATGTACATATAACAATAGATGAGCCTGTAACGTTGAGCGCAGATGCTGAATTTGGCGGATGTCTGGTAAAGCACTGTCGTCTACATCAGTGTAAAACCTCAAGCTTCCTTTCTGACGGACATAGGACAAACAAAAATGACGACTCTTACCTACGTAAGACTGTGTTAGGGAGCTCATTATTACATTAAAGCGTACTATGCTTAGGTGTACATGGGGCGAAAACGGATATGCCACGAACCCGTGAGTCTATATGGCGTGCGTCTTTCCGCATACGGTGAGATGTCTCGTAGGTTAAAGCAGATGCATATCGTTATGACTGTTTGTATATTGATGCGAAACGTATTGTATGGAAATTCAACTTAGAGTCCGTACCTGATACACAGAACGCTATGAGATCGAAAACGATAAGTAAAACCTAATTTCATGTTTTCCCTGGAGCATGGCCCGTTTAATACGTTTGTCGACGATAGCAATTAAAAATGGTGAGTGAGAAACGGCAGAAAAGTGTAAGTGTGCCTTACCTATAAACTTTTTTTGTGTGACAAGCCGTATGCAATCTTGACCGGTTGCACTCGAATGGCTAACATGGCAGAAATGCATCTTAACACTGACATAGAACATATTGTTGAAGACATTGCAACTGAGCGTGATTGGCACGAAAGGAATAAATGTTGCTTTTTGAAAAAGTCTGATATCGTCATACGATCTAACGCCTGCTGCAGGTCTTCTTTCGCGCAAGGAGTCCCACGGCCCAAGCGGAACAGATAAGAATATACAATATTTTAGTATTACCTAAAACAATTCAAACAACTCTCACGTGATTGGATTAGATGTATCATTTTACCTGTAATGGATTCCAACACTCAATTATCTCTTCACTGTACTCCGTACTGAGAAGGTGTTTCGCAGTTTTTCTTACTGATGATGCTCACCGTATATACCAACTTTCACTGTACAAACTTTCCAAGCTTTCTTTTTCGAGCGGTCCCCGATCAGTTTCCTTTGGTCCTATGCCCCTTTTACGACAAAAATCGCCATATCACACAAAAATCAATACAAATCGCAATGTACGGTTAATCTCGTTGATTAGCTGACGCTAAGCGAGGCGTTATCGGTGAACTGTCGGAGAGCTGGCAACCCTCACTCACCTATTTTGATTTTTGACAGAAGCCGGTTACGGTATAAGTTTGAAGGATAAAACACATAGTTTAGAGATCGCTGCCGTCGACGTCGGCGCCGTTACAGGTTATCAGATTAAGCGGCCGCCCATGTTGTCTACCAGGCCATTAATGAGACCAGCCCCACGCCATCTCTATTCACCAGGTAATGGCACTACATTTTACGTGATAAATCCGTCAGTGAATAGCTTCTTGGTGATGCATCTACGCTGGAAAAGAGCATTCAAGGCCAGAAATCTAGGTCTCTATGTATATCACCACAGCTTGGTTCTATATGTTGCGGATATGAGGAATACTCAGGCATGAAACGTACTAATTATAAGAATTTACTATTTGGTCGAACTTCATATGGTCTGCTATATCTGCAAGCAGAAATCTCGGTTGCTTTCGTCAATTCAAAGGAGAAATATATTTTTTCTTTTAATGTGAACGTTGGATCAGACAGCCTACCTTATAAAAAAACAGAGCTTACCATATTGCCAATAATACATTTTCTATAGCGTAACAGGTGCGTATGGCTATCGTAGATCGGACGCTGGTCGACTTGTTTTTTCCACTAGTAGATTCCTGTCAGTGAACTATACGTAAGACGTGCTAGAACTAACAGTACGTGAACAACGTTATCAACAAAAGTATTATAATCTCGATCCAGCCAAAGAAATCTTTGCCACCGGGTGGCGAGCATCACAATAAATAAACACAAATATTTATTGTATTGCATGAGTATAACATGTTATATAGCAGTATTATACAGTTACTAATACTGCAGACTGACTCGATATTCGTTATCATAACGTATAACAGATATGTAACGTGTAGGAATATTGATGGAACGAAATCGGAAAGAAAAAAAATAGGGTTGTATAAAATAAGAATCGTCGTTTTCGTCTGTAGAAATCACGGTATCGATGAACATTATAGTGTGAAGCTATTGCACAATATACCTAAATAGGCAATGCAGATTATCGTCATAGGTAGCCATTAGGGCATGTAAAATTCAAGGACGAACGGAAACATCTTTCTACCATTCTTGCTAATAAAGTTTACAATGTCGCTCTTCAAGACCCTGTATGCGTCACTGTTTGCATCAGAGTAATTGTTAATGAATGTCCAAATCAGCGGCGTAACGGATGACAGCAGACAATTATTTGTATATTTTCAGCTGCGCAAATGGCCCGTTCCTAGTATCGTTGTTGTGCTAGCTAAGGCCTGGCTCCTCAAGATAACTCCTGATTATGGCTGGATCGATGTTTGAACTAGCGTGTATTGGTGTAGGCCTGCACTGATTCACCTAAAGAGACGTGTAAGCAACAGCACTTCGGTCATGCTGTGTGTTCCATTTTTAAGCCGTTGCAAGCAAAAAATATTTTATGCGGATACTTTCGTCGCCATATAAACAGACGACAACAAGAGTTTGAGCAAAACAGTGTCCTGCAATGTCAAGGCTATTCATTCGTTGATTTGGGTAGCACCGAGATTGATTTCCAACTGCGGTTGTGGTACAATGACGCCTCCACCACTTCTAGTTTATCTTATCTTATTCACGGCCAATCTAATGTCCTAGTAAATTCCCAAATGTGTCGCGAAAATTTCTGGTAATTGTATATTACCACACCTGGTGCATTCGGTTTTTTTTTTAAATTAACGCTCCATTGATAGTCGACGTGGGACGATCGCGTGGGCGGTAGGTTCGATAGGTGCCCCATGCTAATGACTGATCATTTAATTTTATTGTCTCGCAGTCTTCGCCTGATTCCTAGATGGACAGATGGCATCGAAGCACTTGTTAATTTGCTTTTGAATTTAGTTTTGTTCTTGCGGTCGCCATTGTCTATCAGCAGGATCATCCCAAAGATATTTGCATGTTTCGTGGATTAAAGCCAGTGATGTTATTACGGTTCTGACATCACCAGGCTGTTTTCCATGATCAGATGCCTGTTTCGCCTGTACACATTTTTAAGGGGATTGCTGTTTGTCGCGGAAGATTACTTTTATTTCTCTACTTTTTCGGAGAATAGTATCCCCAGTTGTCGATTGGCAACATCAGCCGTTCGTGATTATTCCAGTGCCGTTATGATTGTCGTCACTGGTCCATAAACACTTCAGCCCTTACATATAGATCTATCCACAGGACTAGAGAAAACACGAGATTGCCAGTCACTGCCCAGTTCCGGCTTTGTGTTGTTTCTCGGCTGGAGAAATCTTCCTCCATTAGTTCAAATTTACACTTGCCAATAGCGTACTTGCATTCGTTATAATCTTTCGCTATCTAGCCATGTTCTGCCGATCACCTATGAAATACTCTTCAAGCCACGAACAGGCACGTACAGCGACGAATCGGAGTGCGCCAACGAAACTTTGTATGTTATGGTACTCTCACAGATGAACTGGTTGAAGTAGCGATTGGTTTAATGGTAAAGATATATATAATCTTTGCGAAAACTCAGCGACGAGGGAAAAGAGCCTCCGACGGCGGCGGGAACAACAGCGGAATCAACAGGAATCGCACACAGAATCTGGGCTCTGGTATCTGGGACAGCACTTGGTGCTATTGTTATTGTTGCTTCTGCTCAGCTGAGCTGTCTAAGCTGTACAACAACAACAAAATATAAACAGCAATCTGTAAGCTAGCAGTAATAGTATTAATCGTAGAGCCAAGCAGCAAGTCACCCAATTCGGTAACGCGGGCGGTCGCTGTTGGGGGTCGGCGGTCGGTCAGTCGGACATCTCGACATGAAGGCGGGCGAACGGGACAAGTCGAAGTGAAAGTCTGCTCGAATTCTGATTACGCTTCTCATTCTTCTTCTGAAGTGCACGCACACGAATTGACGCGGAGCAGACGACGAAGATCGCCATTTTCTACAGCCATGTGGCTATGGCTGCTCCGGTAATAAAGGCAGCACCGTTGCTGGTCGCCAGTGGTAGATGTCATTTGATGTCCTGCAACGGTCGGTTCGCCCTACTGATGGAACAGTGATGTTCGTTGGAACTAACCGGCTTGGCAATTTTTCCTATAATACATAGTACAAAAATCAGCGACACACTTGAGCAATATATAGTCAGTCGACCCGCAAAATTTGAATCTATCTTCATATGCTTACCACAACACTATCAATGGATTCTTGGGGCAGCGTACTTTACTGCTTGCTACTTGTTGTAATGTATCGGTTGTGGCAGTATTTGTAAGTAGCCAAAGTGGATCAGCGGTGACGGACCGGGACAGCGCAAAATCAACACGATGGAGACCTCGCGTGTGACTCCAACCAATGTGGCCGTTGTTACTGCCGTATTCACAGCTATTTTCTGTCGAAGCTTTCGTTTTCACCTTGCCCGTTGCCCGCTTTCCGTTCCATACAATCGCTTTTTTTGCTAAAAAAAACAAGCAGTTTTACAACAAATAATCGAATTAGCGGAAAGATGCATATTTAGACGAAACCCTCCCATAGGTTAATCCGGGCCATAAGTAGAAACAAAAAAGAAGTTGAGCGATATATATCTATATGTTGCTTATCACTGATGATAGCTTATGTAAACAAATAGGCGTCTAGTTATCGACGGTCCGGGATGGCTGAAATAATGTCAGAGTAATCCACGGGCTATGCGGATGGTAAGGACGCATTATACATACATGGTTATGGATCAACCTGACCACAAACCATTTGCTCGTGAACGGACGGCCTGTCTAGCTAAATACCTTTATTTTGCTTATTAGCACATTTTTCTAACATCGAAGCTAGAAAACCTTAGCAGGAATTATCCTCTTTCTGCCCGTGGTCTTCCCTGTTCTACTTGTAAATGTAATTGTGTTACTCCTGCTGTTACTGAAACGATATCTATCTACTGCGGGAAACTGACGATTTCGACAACAATAATCGTAGATTACGCCGCCTAAATGAATACACAAATAATAAATCTTCCTTAGTCTCAAGCAAATTTGCGACGTTTGTTAGTAGATACTAGATAACCAGAGGGAACATAAACGGCTGTTTCTTCCGTTTCGTGTCACATCGGCGACATGCCTTATAAACGTCGCGAGCAAGCAGTTCATTTTCGTTAACATTGTTCATTTCGGGAAAATAAGACAGCTTCTAAGTACGGATAGGGACGACCTCTAGACTAAGGACACATAGCTACAAAAACGAAGAATGACACAGGCCGTATTCTGGTTTGTTTGATACATTTAGAGCGAGCATCCATATCGACAAGGTGCACAAGCGAGAAACTGCTCATCCAGAACATTGGTACTACAGGGCCTGTCGCTGCGACTGCATCTAGCAAATCTGAGTTTTTCGTTATCTCGAAATTGAATTTCTCTCTTTGGTGTCATTAATAGGTACAAGTTCTACATGAAGCCGTTGTCGGTGCCGCTCTTCAGCAAACTGCCCTTCGACGCCATAATTGTACTAACTGAATTTACTTGCATTGACAATCAGTATAAGCTTATAGTGCATTAATACAATATCCGTAGGAAAGAAGATACGTCTTACTTGACTCGTGACTAACGTCTTCTTTATACAGTCGATAGTCTAACAAGAGCTATATCATCAGATAGTTGGTAGAAGTACTGAGGTGCTTCTTTTACTATTGCTACCATCTGAATCATCAGAATTAGTTACCCTTTAAAAAGCCCGTCGAAATAAAGAAAATACTAGTAAAACTGCTAGTTTAAAGTGTAATAAGAATATGGTCGTATACGATGCACGTTGCCCTCAACGTCCATAAATAGCAACATGGCGGCAATCAAGGTTCCTCAGTTAATCGAAATCTGGACTCCGAAGTTCTGGCATTGCCTTTTATTTCGGTCCCGTCCCCTCACGTACCTAATCGACAAATCCATTAAGAGGCTTTTCACTGCATATGCTATCGACAAAAACGCGCTAATTAAATTTGTCTCCATATTCCCATCGACATAAAACATTGCATGCGGACGTTCGGTTATTAACCATATATGGTTGAGTCTAGGATTCTGGATCTTCATAAGCCAAATTACTT
The DNA here is from genome assembly GCF_002532875.2 of Varroa jacobsoni. Classification (NCBI taxonomy): domain Eukaryota; kingdom Metazoa; phylum Arthropoda; class Arachnida; order Mesostigmata; family Varroidae; genus Varroa; species Varroa jacobsoni. The sequence continues at coordinate 221,648 of NW_019212966.1, read as the reverse complement.
ATTTGACCTATTGGCCCCCTTTTTGTCTTGCTTTCATCAGAAGTTGCTCCGCACCTTCAGCGCTTTTGCGGCCTGATAATAAAGTGCCATCTCATCTTATTTCGCTTTTGATGCTGATGGTGTGAGTGAAGTCCTTTTGCTACGCCGCTGATTCGGCTGCGTCGTTCGCTGGAACGTGAGATGGCCACTGGAGCAGCGTTTCTGCGATTCAAGATAATCATTCCATGCAGACCCAATGTCCACGCAGTTTATACAGTACTGAGCATCGCGTGAAAGCAAAGACTTCGGAACAGTCCAGCCGACCACTTAGAGATCTACCAGCATTTCTCCTATCTATTGGTGCTCGCGTCCGACTAGCTCAGCTGCTAGTTCTCATGGCTGTTGAGTTCTTGTTGCCGGAAAGCTCGTAGACGCTGCTGAATTGTTAAGGCTACGAAACCAGCCGGCAGCCCCTTTCTAAGGGGTACAAGCATCAAACAGGCAATAGCAAAACGGATAAACGCATCCTAAGTATAAGTTGCACTCAACGCAATACGGCTGTTCCGCTAGCCGTAACGAACCTACCATATGACTGGCCATGCCGCTAAACCCGGGTCATTGCTATTTGTTGCTTCTGCCCCATATACAACCAATTGCTCATAAAGCTATTGCGGGGTCACCCTAGCAAAGAAATCGCTCCTTTTTGGTAGGACTATTGCAGATATTGATGCTTACTGTCACCGGGTGGTGGAATTTGTGGCGGTGGACGATGCAAACGTACATTGTATAAATGCTAGCTGCGTCGGAATTGACGCACCACTCTTCAGAAACGCTTTGAAAAGCTGCGATGCGGATTCTAATGGCCGCGATTAACACCTTTGTCCCGGTGAAGGTTACACACGGGCAAGTGACAGTGGTGGCGTATGTCCGAAGTTCTTCTTAACAACCTATAAAAGACATAGGATAAAATGCTTTTTTTACGATTAAAGAAGGATGGACTCTTTGTATGTGTAACTTATTTTGCTTTATTCAGAACAGAACAGAATAGTAAGACTAATACGACAGTGGTGACTATAAGCTCCCATAAACACATAGTAAATACTTCATCGGCACGCGTACATTGCCGACAAATACGTCATCAGTTAGTATCTGTCGAAAGTGATATGCGTAAATCAATAGCGTAGAGTTTGTGCGGCAGCATGAATGTCTTTTAAGAAAAAGACTACACGGTGTGGATTGCCTGATTGAGGAGAAAAGGTTCTTCAAATAGGTTGTTGACGTTTTAATACGTATAGTGACGGACACACGCAGACTGCTGGGAATAATTTATTTTATACTTACTGTCTCCCGGTTAATTTGTATATCTTCAAAACCGTCATTCGGACAATGGCTTAAGTACTTACAGATGCGCACTGCGGCGATGCTGGCACCTCAAACCTTGATGACATGTCTACAAAAAAGGACCAACTGGACGCAGATCGAGGCAAAATAAAGACGTTTCGCGGCGCATGAAAGGATGGATTGCATCGTGTCAGCCATACCCTATAATTCTCAGTGGTTTGGTGACTTAGCACAATGTTCGAGTGGCGTCTCAACTCATAATTTATTCTCAACGGAAGATCCGCTTTCTTTATTTTATTCCTCAATGAGGTCACCTTTAAGGGGGATCAAGACGACCGGTAGAGACTCCCCCGGTACGCTGCGTTATCATTGATACAGCCATGTTCAACAAATATTGCCGTGTTCGGGAAGCTCTGAGGCAAAAATGTATTGGTTGCATGTTAGCTAAACCGCACAATATCGTTGGCTTTATTTTACTGTGCAAATTTCACAACGCGAGCACTTGTGCATACGCGTCTTCATCTTAGCGGGACAATTGAAGCTAATGGGGAACTTCGCCTTGCCTCGAGGAACATTTTTTGCCGCTATTTGCATGGGAACAAAATTAGATTGTTGCCTACAATGCAAATTTTAAAATAACAAAAAATGACATCTACTACCGTAACATTTCTAGCTGTCTATAAGAAGGGACCTATTTGGCTAATCTGTTTCTTCAATTGTTATTTGACTATATATATCCGATCCGTCTGATTCCCGTCAACGATACTGTGAACAGAACTAGCAATAATAAAAAGAAGTAGCGATGTCGAACCATTGGCAAAAAATAATAGTTGGCATATATCTCATTATTTATAATAGGGTAATCTAGCTGATTCCAACTTACTATTGTGAGCTACAATCATTTGTATTAATGCTGCTATACTGTAGAGTCACCAGCCGATGCTACTGTGTAGGCTAAAGGCCAAGGCCAGCATGTTGAGTCTGTTCACAAGGTCACGTAAGGATAAATCGCCGTCGTCGAAACAGGCTCGGCATTGGATCGAATTCTAACGCCGAGTATCGCTCGATAAAAACGGCGAATCTACGATTCACAGCTGAAAATACTTGCTGTTCAATTAATAGGATATTCCTTATTCTTAAGGGCTGATGTGTTGTTCAGAAATTAGACAATACAAAGTTTTAAGGGTCAAATATATGTCGCTCTTTTTAGTGCACAAAATGGTACATAGAAATTATGCCATTGATGCATTTTGCTCATGAAGACAAACATGTTAGAATAGAATTTATATCAGATCAAGCCAACAAAAAGAACTTTTCCAGACAAATCGGATTATGATAACCGTAAATTGACGCCACAAGTGGTAACGATAATATAGCAACTAATTATCCGGTAAACAAAATCTTAGGATTTCAAAGTGTGATTCAAATATTCTATATAGTTCGCAATGCCAAACGTGTATGATGCACTGACATTATACGAGTTGCGGTGATGGTAAGCCCAAGTGGGCGGGGCGGGGCGGGGGGCAATCAACCTTATTGCTCAGTCGCTGCTAGACTTCTTGACGATGACGTCCATTCGTTGCTTGCAGTTAGCGAGGTTCAGCACGATTTGCAAAAGCAAACGCCACAAGCTGTTTACTTGTCTGAGATGGTCACCGGAAAGCCTTGACTTACTACAGGACCCCAGCATTATCTATGTCTGACGTCTCTAGTTTACAGACAACTATTGCTGTTTGGTGCTGTGACAGATATCAGTGTGCCACAAGACGGACGGACTGACAATAAAGGACGTGCAGGCCAATGGAGAGCTGTTCATTTTGCAAATAATCGAAAGTCAGTTCATAAAGGCGAATGAATGCTAAGGTTTCAAAACCAAAATGAGAGATACCCACAGACAGTCTGCTAGGCAGACCCAAGCAGAGAACGGGATCAACCGGAGATCCTCTGTTACAGCCTTACTACGCTCTATATTAGTTTATTATGTTTAAGCCGAATAAACTGAACGTATTGTTATTATAATAAATTTCGAATTTAATCCATCTGACGATTACCCGTAACTTCTGAAGAAACATTGCCATTTATGGCAGGACGAGAATCGAAATTAAATTTTCCTACTCAAAATCATATTTAAGCAAAGCCACCTGAGAGCAATGATTTTACCATGAATTGTTGCTAGCTCACCATAACTGAACGTAGCTGAATTTAACTGAAGCTGAATTCAAAATTAATTGTTAATTCAGGCTGCTTATAAGAAAATATCATTATTTATAGCAAGGTTAGGAAAAAAATGAGACACCGTCTTTTCTTGCTGGCTTAAGTCAAATTATTTAGGATACTTGGATCCTTATAGTTGTGTATGAACTTCCTATGCAGGTATAGTTAGGTATGGCGACAGAAAATTTCAGAATGAGTTAGCTTTTTGCCTTTTTTTTTAATTAAATATTTTTCGATAACCCTCTTCTCGTACTCTCTAATGATTTTTAGAAAATATGATTTTATTAGCCTGATTTCTTTGGTCAACCAACGATCTACACGCTCGCAGAGTACCGAAGGAGGCCTAGAACAAGCAGAGGACTACTTCTTAACAGTATGGCTTATACAAAGCAATAGCATCGTGCGGAAATGAAGTTTCTTAACTTCGCAGTAGAACGTATTGACGTTGTTTAATCAGCATCTCCCGTGCCGTCGAAGTTCGAACATTTCCGTGAACCAAAAGAGTCGATGGTTTTTTCTTTATTTCATTTTTTTTCTTTTGCTGTTCGCCTTCCACATAGATCCTTTTCCCTGCAAATGAAAGTTGTCGGCACAAACTGTGACCGAAATGATTGAATACACGTTATGCTGTAATCATCACAAACTCAACGCCGTCGTAAGGAAGACGCATAGCCGCTCGCAAACAACATTTCCGCCAGCAAATTGATGTTAGGAGACAGAATTAAATAAGCTGCTAGGCTCTATCGTGTATCGTTTACGTCTTAGCTATCACTAGGAGGAATGACAAAAGACAACGAAAGAAAATCATAGATAGGTCAGGTACCACGCACAGAATTATCCGGCTGGCCCGGCATAAACTGATTCGAATCTACGGGAGAAAATCCCTTTTTGTTCGTCCATAAAAGCAATGAAACCACAGCCAAACGATGTCGTGCATGACACCTTTTCACACGTGTATGTGATGTATTTGTGCTATCGTTGTTTCAATACTCTACAGTGCGTATACTTTGTTCGAGTATACTAGGGGAATCGGGAAGAGCGCACGCTCAATTCTGCTAGTGCAGACGAAGTCGAAGAAACTGGTGCCGGCATTAAAAGTTAAATCATAAAACACAGCCCAGCTAAGAAACACAAGATCTGATCGGTCGGATAATAACACACAGATAAAAATATAGAAAATGAAGTAGGCTCACGGCACGACACTGTTTTGGACCAAAGTGTAACTTGCAATAATTTTATAACTATATTATACTTAAGTTATACGTATGGTGAAAAAATTGGTTGCAAATAGCATCTGCAGTGTAACTTGTCATTATATTTATGATACTTACTTGTCAAAACAACGACTCTTATAGCATAATAGACAATAGAACGGACGAATTTAAATCAAGCTTGTTCTTCCGTAAGCCTATGTCAGGACGCCGGGCCGAACGCGGCTATTGGCGTTGCTTCGTTAACGCTCGCTGAAAATTGTTATATCACAAGCAGTTCGTACGCCTCATCGAAACATGTAAAATCTCTGTTGATTAATCTTTCGCTCATAGTAGCAAATGATATAAAAATCATATTAAACCTAAGAAAGCAGTTCTACAAAGAAATGCTACTAGTTAGTAATATTATTCGATGCAAGTCTAAGTTAGCTTTTTTTTGCATCTAGGCTATAGTTTTTTAGCTACTGTATCAATTAAGTTGTACTGACAAGACAGCGTATGAGCTCTTGTAACATTTGTGCCATATTACCACTTTTCGTCGAGGAAGCTTCAGCCTCAAGCATTATGTGTCCATTGCAGGCGTCGGACCGAATCGAGATCTCACTGCAGGTACGTACCGAAGCTCTTCAAGAAGTTTCCCACCTCGACGCGCAAACCTAGCCTCCTCTCAAAATGCGACTGATTCTAAAGCAGAAGCTTATGCTCAAGGAGCTCACAGTGACGAAAACCCTCGCAGGACCTCGAGTACAACAGACCCTGACGTTGAAGATCCTTCCGGCAGCAGCGATGTCGAACGAATAGTCAACGTTGACGATATTGTGACCACGGTCAAATCGCCGTTGGATGATGCTACATTTTCCTTAACGACGGTTACTGATGCAGACACTATCGTTGAGATAGATACGCCACGGTCAGTAAAATCGAACATCACAACCGCACCAGATACGGTAACCCCACCAATCGGCCCCCAGTCTTATACTGATTTAAAAGCCACAACAAATGTCGTCCAATATGCGACCAGTAAGGAAAGCATAACAGCATTAGAAGAGACAACTGAAAAAGCTTCTCTCAGAGCTGATCCTACAACGGAGAAAACCACGCAACGAGTTATTAGAAGCACTGAGGGTGATATCGAAGGCCACACGTCACCAACAGAGATGTCAGACACATTGTTTGTTCACGATACGCCAACAGAAAAGGGTTTGACGAAAGCCGGCGATAGGCATCCTGATGAAGACTTGCCTTACAGCGTGCAACTAAAGAGCTCAATAGTTGATGCATCATCCCCCTTAGCGTCCACCTTATCTACGGAAACCATGGGTGCTCTGGAGGTGCCAACGGTCGAATACACCGTTCCGTATGGTGAAAAGTCTGGCTACAATTTTGTGATTTCGCCAACCATTGAGGAAACAACTATGACAGCCGCGTTTCGAGATGAGGACGATCTTCTTCCATCGCCCGATAAGCCTGAACGCCGTCAGGATCATTCTCCTAGCCGTATCAGTCCCTCACAAACGGTTAAAGCCAAGAGTCCAGATCGGACTAGGAACCCAACCATTGAACTCCTTACTGGCTTGATCCAATTGTTGGGTGGTGATGTTCGACGAAGAGCTACCCCACCTCCACAGCAGCCTCAACCGCCGGTGCTATCCCCGGCTAGTTTTAATTTTCATCCCCCGCAAGCGCCACTGGTGGGTCCGCCTCCACCCCCACAATTCCTTCCACCACCCCATCCACATCATGCGCGACCTCAGCCATATGATCTGGCTCAACAGTTTCCAGGAAAACCTAATATTCCTACTTACATCCCGCACCTGAATTTTCCACCAGGTGGACATCATCTAATGGGACACCACCAAGCGACGCCACATACCCCACCTAGCTTCTATTACCCTTCACCGTCGGATGTTAGCAATATTCTTGGGGTGAGTAATGAGATACATAGCGAGCGGCCTCACCATCATTTCGAACTGAAGACGTCTGATATAACACCCACAGTTACTGTCCCCGCCGATCTTGATGAGGAAACGACCCAACCACCACTTCGAAGTTCGTCACGTAACACGATCGTGTTCATTCAAGATGCACCTCCAAGCCTACTCCCATCGAACACAATAGTGGATTCATCCGTTATTAGCGCCAGCTCTTTGTCTGCCACCCCAGTCCGGAACGGTCATACTGACGCGACCGAGCACGAGAAGGGCACGTTTGTGATCGAAGTCCTGGAGCCAGTCGCAACACCCCGACCAAGCAAAGCAGAGGTTCGACCGTCAAATGCATGGCTCCCTGTTGGTGCAGAAGATACCAGCCGAATGAACATTCACTATGATCCGCACAACGAACCGGATATTATTACCCACGGACCGGAACCGTCGATATTCGACATCACTGTTGTTGGTGACCTGAACCCGACAGTCAGCCACGGCAGTGACATGGGCCCGCCTGCAGAGATTATTACAACCGAGAGCAGCGCCTCCGAACCAAAAATTCAGCCGACTCCCACGACAGGTTTCGTTGCCCCAGAATCGATTCTGCCTACAACGTTATCTAGCCCCGCTAACACTTCGCCGAGCCTGACTGTCGCTTCGACGACCTCCACAATCGTGTATTCGGAAGCCTCTTCATCGTCGACACCAACACCGTCCATTGTAGTGTCCTCTACAACAACTACTAAAGACGACGTGGTGTATGGAAAAAGTACGGGAGAGGTGAGTGTCGCTCCAACAGGAGCATCGACCACGTCGACTAGCCAGGCAAGCTCCACCAAAGGACATGGTATTGGCAAGCCGTACGTGGTGCCTGTTGACGTGGATCCTGTTCGACCATCAGTGCACCAAGGAGGATTCGGTCATGTAAAAACGTCACCTCGCCATGGGTCAGGGCCAATCCGTCAGCAGAAGCCGAAAAGGCAGCCAACGTTTAAAAGTAAATCAAATGCCACGTTAGTCCGCATTGATACCTGCATTGTAGGTGATGATTCGACCTGTGATGCGACCCTGAATGAGTGGTGTCGCACGGACCAAGGTATCAGCACTTGTACGTGTAGGCCCGGTTATGCCCGAACCCAGCCCAGAGGACCTTGTCTAGGTAAGTGAGAACAATAAGTGGTGCTTTTCGCATAATACTTTCATATTACCTTATAGGTAAAAAGCGTCGGTTTGTCAGTTTGGGAAAAAATTAATATAACTCCTTGAGCATCATTTGGTATCATGAGCAATTGTGGTGATCGATAGATACCGAATTTTCTTTACATAAAGCGAACTTTTTTTTTGTAAGGAAAACAGCTCCAGAATAGTGTATTCAGTAAATATAAACAACAATATATAATACATTTCTCAACTTAAGCCTATCGAAACAAAAACGTTTGTTTTGCCGATTGGAATAACCTTTAATTTATCGTATCATTTCATGTAGCAACGATTTCGATGCAATTGACGTTCAAATTGGATCGTATGGGAGACAAAAAGCTACATTATAACACCAATTACCTTAACCCTGATTCCGAAGAGTACCAGGTTCTCGAATTTGAAACTCGGCAGGCAGTAAGTATAGCCCATCCATTGGGCACTTTCATTTATTGGGAGTAAAGCACGGCCATTTTTTTACTTGGTTAAGATATGGACTGACGAGTACGCTTACTGGCAGTATGCTCTGTCATGTGATGTATCATACATATACCAGTAACCTTAGAGCCAGCTACGATTGTCGAAATAACTCTAAACACATATACTGCTCACTTAGTCCGTACGAGCTAACCTCTCTGGACCCTTTGTGTTGCCTTTCGATTCGACGAGCATCTCCAAAATCCAAGCGCGAAAAAAGCTTCCTGCTCTGGGGAATGTTAACACGATAAACACTAAATGAGTAAACGCTACAAAATGCGATATAGCGTTTGACCATTAATTATGCGTTTATCGGCTAGAAATGTCAATAGATTTTCAACATTATCTAGAAAAAAGCCAGTACAATGTGCGGCTATAACGATTTTGATCTAAACGTTTGTCACGATGGTCATAGTTTTAATAAGGTGAACATGGCGGATTTAAAGGATCGCTCGGAGTCTACAAGGAGGAGCTGATTCATCTCCATTAGTTCGACATATACGTAGACACTTACAACGCACTTGTCGTCATCAACACAACCAACTTATTTCTGCATATCTCTATATTCCTATATATAAGATCGTTTTACGACCTCAATTGTTTGCACAGTTCTCAAATGTTAGGACAAGGGGGACAAATGTTAGGATGAACAAGGGGTGGGCGTTGAACTACAAAACAGAATCATTGGCAGTGTATGCAGTCACTTAAGTGTTCGTTGTAAAAAAAATTACAGTAAAAATGCTTCTCGGAATGGGCAAGTCATTGGAGCAAATCTCCAGTGAGGAACAAACGATGATACCCGAACAAATCCCGTTATCGTAATCATCACTGCAGTCAACAAAAGCTTCACTAAGCAAGTATAGAAAGTCTGCTTGCTCGAAAAATACACTGACGTACAGCTTTTTGATCTAGAAAAATCAGCCTCGCTGCGCCCCTTGTGTTCAAAAACGAATCCAACGAGCTATGTGTGAATTTCAAAGCGCCCCTTTGGCCGTACCGCCAACGACCAATAGCTGCGAACAATAGTCGGTAAAATAGAGGCAAAGTTGAAGCCAGCTAATAAACCGGAGACCACTGAACTCCGAAGCACAGCCCCAGCAGATTTCCTCGTTTTTTTTTTGCTTAAGTTGAGTTAACCCCCGTGGGATTTTTTATGACATTTATGAAAAGCTCACGATTCAAGTAAGTATGCCTACTTAGCTACTGTTCCTTTCGTCGTCTTCACTACCAACAACACCTCCAGCCATTGTTGACACTGCTGCGGTCTGTGATTGGGAAGCAACCTTCAACCACGTCATACTCTAGCTTCGCGTTGCTTAGATGCGAGTCGTTTGTGACGCTGTTTTAAAGACAAAACACGGTGAAACCGGGTTACTTGGGTCTAGACCCAGCGAATTCATTGTCAACCTTTTACTCACGAACGAATAAAACTCTAGTGGACTAGGCTGGCAGAGTAGAATAAAGGAAAGTATTCTTATCATGTATCTGTACCTTTGACACATATTCCAGTACAGGTTTTATGACGTGCCTAGTTCTAAATCCAGTGTGCAAAAGAATAAAGCTATTGGTCAATTCAGTTTTGTGATATACGCAGAAAGTACTAGTTTTTTTTTAACGAAAATTACACTTGTACTGGCTACTTTGATTGTGTTGAAAAGAATATACAGAAGCAGCGTTTTACTAAAAAAATCTTACCATGCATGTTTTAAAATTTTCATATTATGTAGCAGGCAAGTGGTGCGAACAGCCAAATATACATACATATATATATACAGTTATAAGTCACAAGTTAAAATTCATACCCATGAAGCAATGTAAAGCTGCCGTAGTGCAGACGCGGATCAATGCTCGATTGTCGACAAGGTACTTCGTGCTATGCTAACAAGGGCGTGGCGACGCTGTCGTGCAGAGAGGCTACCGCAGGCGATATAGTAGGCATTTACGACTATCACCATTATCGCTGTTGTCGCTGCACCTTTATATGTGCCCTCTTCTACTGCCTAATCAGAAGCCCGAATAGGACCGACTGGCTCCTGAGCACTAGCGGACGCTACGACGGCTCTGTCACTGTCACTGTTACGGCCAGGCTTTCCAAGATGCGCCTGCTCTGAACAAACGGCTTCTTACCGTCATTTTACCGCCAACCTTTACATCCCTACTGTGACACCGAACCTGCTAAGTTGGACGATCGGTGCTGATAATATGCTCCACCAGAATACTGCAGCAGAATGCGTCTGATAGATTCATTTTTATTGGATTAGATTTAGAACAGTAAAACAATACAGTCGATTATAGATATTTTATTCTGTTGTTTTCTGGCTACTTCTAGCAATTCTCAACTTGATACTAGCTATTGCCGCCTTCATCCTATGACCTTTACCGAGACTGAAAATAATATAAACTTGTTAATAATTAAACAAAAGCAAAATTTAGCTGCCGAGATCTTAGAATGTTTAAATTAGCTGAAGACTACCATCTTGAATCTTCTTCTGTACGACAATATGCACCACATAATCTATACTTATTGTGTTATAAAAAAAAAAACTAGGAAATATCCGAATAAACTTCTCACACGTACATCTTAGATTTGCGCTAAGTTATGTATATAGAACTAATAATAGTACGTTGTCTTGTAATAGGTATGAAACACAATTAAGCCAAAGTCCACTCGTCCTTCTTATATATGAATAATGTGTTTTTCTTTACACATATATATATATACATATATAATTAAGATGTGTCAACTTTAGCCAAGTGTTGTTCAGAACATCGTCTGAGCTCTTGATCTAAAAGTATAAACAAGTTAGTTTTAGTTCAATTCGATCTTTATAACTTATTAACGTTGTTTGTCCAATAAACATGATACTGTTACGTTATTTATTTTAAAATGTTATTCATTATTTGTGTTAATAACATATATCTTCATTATATATGACAATGTATATATGTATATACCTAGTCTGATTAAAAGAAGTTCTGTAATCAGTAATATCCACGATTTGTGATAGTTGGCTAACTGATGAAGGTTTAAAAGAACTGGCTGGTAGTGAGCAGATTCAAAATAGATATGTAAGACAGAAATTGACGATCAGACGTAAATGAAGACGGGATAAGGAATATTAAAAACGACGTAAAATTTCACTTATACTATAAGCGGGAAAAACTTATAGTCACTTGGATTGTATGCATCAGCACACGAAGACCTGCCTTCAATGGGTGTTTAGCAGTCACTTGGAGCGGATCAGATTCTATGCATTTATTACTTGAAAAACGCGATTGAATGGTTTTTAATTGTTTTTTTTTTTCTCAAGACACGCACACGCAGATAATCTAAGTCTAGTTATACATGCAAACAATGTCTGAATTAAGCAACCGCAACATAATTGCAGTCTAGATAGAAACAACTACTCAAGGCTACCTTCTCTTAAGATATCTCGGTAGAAATACCCTTCTTACACAGTAAAATGGATTCAGCGGTGTCTGCCCTATTGTCAATAACGAGAGGCAATCGATATTTTTTTCATTCGTTGAACTTTTATAATAATTCTATATAACTTCTAGAAAATACTTTATAACATTTTATAAAATAGTAAAACTTCTATTACTACAAACTTTTACAACGAATTGGTTAGGTTATGTGTAGGAAATGGCCAGACTATAACCAGTAGCAAGTTTTCAACTTTTTCTGTTGATTCTTTCTGTCGAAGACTCTCAGACGAAGTCACGAACATGTATAAGAATAAAATACCATGAGTTCGCCTGAAAAGATTCTCTTTCAATACAATATACTCTTATTATTTATTCAAATGTTTAGTTTTCATTATCAGTTGAAGTGTAAAGAAGAACGGCTTAGAGAATTCCTTCAGATGACACAGCATGATTGACACCGTGCTACATGTTCTGATACCGTGGGCAAACTGCCCACGGTATCAGAACATGTAGCACGGTGTAAGCCCAGAAAAAGTTTACTGGATAGAGGTAACTTTCCGATCATATCATTTACAGTCACGTTGCAATAATGCTATTGGCAACATGGCAGAACCGAATAATAATCAAGTCCAGTTACAAATCTATCGAAATTCGTTACCTTTACGGAGTTTCGTTGAGAACTGCTAGGCGAAATGGGCCAAGTGCAATGTGCGCCCACTTAACAATGAGAAAGCTGGCGTTCTGCCTCTTAACGAACTCACCGTGACGGTAGCTGCATCACCGATAGCGTTAGACATACTGGTAACGGCGAACGAAAAGGCTAACTGCTATCCGTATTGAAACAGCGGTCGTTCCGCTTCATGCCGATGTATTCGTTCTCGACCCAGGTGCTCAAAAAAATACCGGCTCCTTTTTCTATTGAAGATTCAAAGTGTTTCACTGAAGGTCAGCAAATAATTTAGAAATGCTAACAAAACGCAAAGCCACTACTTAGCGTTGAAACTCTTAATTTTACAATTACATTTATTATTATTATAACTCATTAGGTTAGTACTGAAATATATAAAGAGAAAACTAATTAATAATTATAGATATTCTGATAATAACAATAATTTCGTTTTGATTGGTTCATTCCAGCTGCGGAGCTTATTCAGCAAATCATCATTTGCCCGAGTATTTATGGACTCTCGCGTAAACCGTTTTAAGGGTTCAGGTTCGAAGGTTCTTGTGAATGCCACAGTCGAATTTGAAGAGAACGATATCACGAGAGTAGCTTCGGTGAAGCGAGTTGTTCAACATGAAATAGTCAATCTTATATCACGAGGGAAAAGTAATTTAGGTTTGTCTACCTTTCTGCATTGAATCTCAAAGGCGAGAATGTCAGACATATTAGAGGAAGGCTCATAAGCTGATGAAAGCTTTTCCGTAGAGTTAAACAGATTTAAACACAATATGTTCCGCTTTCATTGAATTATTCAATCTCTATTGATATTCTTTTTATCCGCTCACCATTATTATTATTGTCACTATTTTTTTGCTATTACCAGGTGATTCGCGTCTGCTCGTAGAGCCCTTACTTAATTCAGCGCTGACGGTTGAGGACGTCAACGAATGTCGAGACAAAGAGCTGCATGATTGTTCCCCGAATGCTAACTGTGAGAATACGTTTGGCGCGTTCAAGTGCGTTTGCAAGCCCGGCTACACCGACAAAAACCCCGCAACAAGGAGAACTGGGCGAACCTGCACCGGATGTGGGCCGGACTACTGCAATAACAGGTGATGATCCTGGTGGAAGCCTATCTGTGGATAAGATCGATGTATTGCCTATCGTATTCACATCGCTAAAACGAATTTTCGATGACAATTTATGGGCGTCCAACCATCGTAAACTAACATAACACCGGTATGTTTCATGCTGATCACAACATGTACAAATGTTGTATGATACATGTTGCCTGACGTAAAGCTAAATGGCATCCAATACTGGGCATAAAACTTTGGTTTGACAGATCTGGGCATTAAATCGATTCGACTACAAAACACTGCTCGTACCAGGTGCAAGTCTACATTCGTTGACAATTGTTTGCCGTTGCAGAGGTGAATGCTCAATCGTCAACGGAGAACGTAGTTGCTCCTGTAAGGGCAAATTTATAGGACCACGCTGTGATGTCGACGGAGAGGTTTTAGCTGTCGCTCTCGGAGCTTCGGTCACTGCCGTGATCATCATCATTCTCACCCTTGTTTGCCTTTGTCTCTGGAAGTAGGTTTAAGTGAGGCATTTTTTTCTTTCTTAGATTTTGCAATCTATAGCATTTAACCAATGTACCGGGTCTATACATTACATAGAACGCTAAACGAAAGCTATGCATCCGCTGACACACATCTTTGCTAGAGTGGAACACTCTCAAATAGGACACAATTGCAAGCCTACATAACAACACATCAATAATCATCATTCTGACGGTCGACCCCTTATGCTTCATATAGCTTATACGAAGCATATAATCATTTTCGCATTATTCATATTTGTGTTGATGGATTCACAGCCGCCGTTGGAAACGCGAGCAGGCCAAGGCTGAAGTGATGTCTGTGGCAAGTATGGCCGGATATTTGAATAAGACAGGTTCTGTAGGCTATCGTATGGCCTCAGGTTCCGCCAGTATACACCAATCTCAGGATGAACGTTTTCGTTGGTCTGCCCATCTGGACAATTTGCCTAATATCTACGTACAGCCGGACTCGTCACGTACGTATTCAGAATTTTGCGTTGCTATTGCTCTTATTCATTGTATTAATGCTATTCTTTACTGTAAGACATATATATATATATATATATATACAAAGAAGGGACGTGTCAACGTTTTTCTCTGAAGGCCTTGACAATTGAAAGACAGATAGTGAGGCGAAATGTATGATGAGTACTATATTTTAATTGTTTCGTCATTACCTATGGTCGCAATAGCTCTTCATTCTATGCCTCGGGCGCAATCAATTTACGCTACGCAACGACATATGCGGGCCCATTCGCCGGGGGTTGAGCTTGAAAATCCCTATGGACCATTACCAGGCATACCACAACGGCCCAAGTCTAGAAGCGCTATGACACATTTTGGGCCTGCAGTAAGTATAATAATTTATCAGTGTATAGTTGATGTGATAGCAATAATATATGCAAAAGCAACATGTCTACTGACCCATGTCAAATGTGTCTTTTTCGAACTTCCATAGTATGGCACAATTGTCACCCTAACAATTGTTGTCTGACGAATTTCGAAAATAGGTAGAAATACTGCTATCTTTGTAGTCTACTCTCAGACACTTCTATTTTATGTAGTTTGTATACATCGCTGTTATTGTTCACACACGCGATCCTAGTAAACTCGTAAATTCTGCAGCTATGGTAAATGCAATTAGCGAGAGCTTAAATTTAAGCTGGATTAGTTTATCTTTTCTATGCTTCCTTGATCGCCTACTGTATACTACATTATATAGGTTTGAGACAGGTATATTTTCTAGCTCTAACCAGGCGATATGACTGTTGCAGTCTCTTGCGAGCCCCTATGAGTTTGACCCAAATAAGCAGCCGTCACTTTTCGGCTCGTACCGCACCCCCGGCACGACCAGAAGTATGAGACCTGTCTTTAACGCACACTGGTAAGGAGAAACCTGAACACATGTAGGCCAACCGGAAACCGACCTTCGATCGGCAAAGCTGATCGCTGAACCTGAATTGTACCTGAGGAATTTATCGAAGAAGCGAGAGCCACTCCGATCGGACGAGTTGACACCGTGACAGATTATGTTTCCTGAATAATATCATATGTCGAAGATACACTTGCTAATCCTACCGTGCCAGTTATTCCAGAGTTCACAGTGAACGGGGAAATGGTTAGATACATATATATATATATACATATGTATATATATTCTTTATCACAGACTATGTCGCTCTCTATCGAGCCACGGTAAAATTTTCTCTGTGTTTAGCGTGGCTGTAAAGAATCGTGTACGGGTATGAATAACAACTGGCATGACTCAAAGATAGGCTAAGGGAAAACGGTCCTGTTATGTAAGAAGATTATGTAGGAATGAGCTATTTATTCAATTGGATTTGAATAGATGCGCCGACGAAGTGAGCTTGTACCCTCCGCATGCGACCGAACGAGGAAACAATAGTTATGTGCAAAAATGTTCCATATCCGTTGCCTTAATGATCAACTAGAAACGACTTGAACGACCGATCTGACTGATTCGTTTGGCTTATTGCAATGGCGCAAACGTGTACTATTCGATCTCGTTGAATTCACAAACAAGACGTCTATGAGAACGTGTTTGATTTCGTGCGGTGGCCATTTAGCAAGAGCAACATAGAGATAGCGCACTACCGCTGTTCCTGAATGGAATGGTTCAAAAGTAAGTTGACAGATTGAAAGCTAAGTGGATTGTGTGCGTCCAGTAGAGGTGACGGGTGGCGAACGACGTTATCAAAGAGATATCCTTCGAATGCAGTCTTTCGAAAACTACTCAAAATTTCAACAACGAATACACACACATACGATGTTACAAAATACTGTTTCTAGTTGAAAAGACAATAAATGATTTATCAATATAAGCATGCAGACGAAACTACACGTCGACAAAGCCGTGCAACACCCAAATGTTATTGTGTATATGTAAATAGAAAGTAATGACAAACTAGAATAAAGTTGATAGCAATAAGTGAGCGGACTTGACATGCGTGTCGTTTTTTTGGAACGGAACGCTTGAATTTTTTTGAAAATAACCTCCTTCAACATCAATCCCACCACCGTTGTTTCTGTCCGGTGTCTAAACTTCAACAGGCGTTTGAAAAGCAACGTCTTTGGACAAGACGTTGCCATTCAAACAACAGTGGCTCGACAGGATTCGAAGCACACACCCTTCGCCTAACCCAACAAGAACAACTTCTGCCGCTCTAGCCACAGGCAGATATAAGCTCTAAGCTGTATATATGACATTAGACAATATCTGTAGTAAGTTCAATTGACTAGCGTACGTTATTAGTTAGAAAGTGACTCTGGAAAGCAATACGCCACTGCTGTATCAGACGCACTCAACGTTGTTTATTCATCCTTTGCAACTCCAAGGCCACCCGCGGCATTCACTTGACCGCCGTTAATATCGCCAAAAAATATTATTAATGATCAGATTTGCACTAGGGTCAGTTGTTCAATCGGTGTGGTCGAAGAGGAAAGGACGTTATTTACATTTGGCGTTGACGTCTCGTGATGCTGCGCTTGTTGCTGCTGTTGCTGATTATACAGCGCCTCGTGCTGTTCCAATCGTTGATTTAGTAATTCATTCTCGTCGTTATCATCGCCGTTCTGCTCAAGATCTGCTTCTAGGTCACGCCCTCCACTGAGATTCGAGAGGGAACTGGTCGAACTCAACGGGCTCACCGTACGCGTGCCCTCAGATATCGCGCGACCTATGGGTAACCACGGCAGTGTCGCCCTGATCGATATGAAGACGTAGGAAAATAGAGTGCAATCATGTATTATTAATACAATATTTGTGGGCTTCATCGGAAGTATAGGCGTATTGTAGAGTTATACTAATTTAATTTGTCGAGAGACTAGGCCGTTAGGCTTACTTTATGCACCAGTTAACAGTCAAAATTTCTAAGATATGTAGCACTGTCTTGCTGTTTTCCTCGAATAATACGGGCATACTGTATTTACTTTAAGGTGGAAGTAGCGAACTTGTGAGTGGATATCGTGCCGCTATTGACGGAATGCGCTTCGTTCCTCATATGCGGATAGGGGGCGTTTGTGCACACAAGAAATAGCTGCTAAAGGTAATATTTACACTGTACGAGACGTAAACTTCTAGTTTGCGGATCTCCCTGAATCTTCGATCTTAGTAATATTATAAGCGGCGTCATTACGTATATGTATACATACATACACAAGTAAGCGACTCGACATGTCTATGTGCAAAAAACAAAAAAAAGAGCCTAGTCGAGCTATATTTTACTTTACTCATATAAACCAAATAACAATAGGGTCAGGTTTCTCATTAACGGTAAGGTTTTAATTAAATGAAGGCAAATAATTGGCTCACTTGTCAAGTTGGTCGATATTTTCATAAGGAATGAGGGTACCAGCTTCAATTGTTCTAGGTAATTCAGCCTGTACTAACCGAAGCAGCTCCCGAAATTCTTCCACAAAAAACGCGAAGAAGATGACATCAATGGCGTAACTGAGAAGATATCCGTCGTACGCGAAGAGTAGCACATTTACGTGGTTATGATGCCAGGAGTAATCTGCCAGGAGCTAATTACGAAAAGCTCTATTAACGTAGGCGAATATATACTTAAATTCCCTTTCATTATGGCGACTGTATAAGAAGCAACTTGTTCATAGCTTACTGAAGGAGAGTTAAGTTAGGCTGTTTTTTTCGAAAGAGCGTTTTCTCTTCTGATACATCCATTTACGTTAAGCAGAGGCCGATATTCTTCTATGCGAAATACGCCATTGAACCTACACATAGAGGAAGGGCCCAGAAAGTCCATTTGGCAGCGTAATATGTCGAGAGTCTATTGGCTCTCCAAAGGGTGCGCAATGCCGATGCAAAGCTGGTCGTTCTTCGCAGCCATCTTATATGGAGAACCAAAGGTGTCAACAACCAGACCGATGTGAGTATATCCACAAAGACGAAACGGTATCCATAAAGATGCTCCATTCCGTCATCAAAACACATTCCAGCATGACTTCCTGTGACAAATAGATTACAGTTATAAACCACGCCATGATTGTAAATAAACAAGATTAAAGGGTATGGATGGTAATCCTAGTTCTGTCGCAGACACTCTTAACCTCGTAGGGAGATTAATAAGTATTTCGGCTTTTACAGTATCAGGTTTAGGTATCGCTTCAAATAACTGATCCGGCCAATCCGGCCAGCAACGAAGTGTATCGACGCTCGGATTCGCACTTCGTTTGTGAAGACTAGCCCTGTCACTCGAAAAATGCTCGTTGGACATCACGGTTGCAAAACATTGTTACGCAACCGTGATAATGGTCAACAACAGATGACACATTTGTTGGTAATACGAAACAAATACCAGTTAACATAGTACAGTTATGTAATAATCATATTAGTTGAATCAGCTGTATATGAAGCCTAAGCTTAAAGATGTCTACGTTCACCTGCATCAGTTTAACAGTTAAGCTTAATATTAGATATCAAGATCTATGTCAACATATTCAACCTTGACTATGGTCTTTTCGTAAAGAGGCCACGTACCGGTGTACCAGCAGACAGGAAGAGCTATTATCAAAGCTAAGCACCAGACCCATTCGCAAAGGCGATCAAATCGTTTACGGAAGAACCGCGTCCATCTGGACGAGCCGTGTAGCGCGCAGAGATATTGAAGAGATGCAAACAACCCAGCCAAGAAGAAATGAACTATGGCTGAACTGAATTCGAGATGCACTGACGCATGGCATAGAGGACCTTGCAACGCCGATAAGATGTACCGACCTGTGTAGCATAATATTAAAAATAAAATCAATAGTGAGAAGAAACTATACTCTGATCGTATATCAGAACGTTTATCATATAAAGCCGTCTCGGTGCCTCTTTCTTTTATAGAAATTTTACCCGACCATTTAAAGGAATGTTCCTTTATAAGAACAAACGTTTTTTTTTCCCTTTTTTCCGTTTAGTAACAGACCTATGAAATAATGAATGTCGATGAAGAGATGCTGGAAGAGAAACGTTAGCGCAGTGGCCACTGCGGTGTGACGCATGAACACGAGAACGGGCGATCTCGTGACATCTGGGTTATTATCTGCCGGAAGCGTTGATGACGTGGGCCGACCTCTAGTGCGCAACACCAGAAGTGAGACGATGCTGAGTGCAAGGCCGGCGATACACACGACACGGTGGAGGTCGGGCAGGATCAGGAAATCGAACGATGGCGAAAGACCCGTTGGTTTCCCTGACGACCCTACAAGGAAATTACTTGTTTCAATAGGTCAGCACTCATACAAACTCCGTTTTGCATGGCACGCATGGATTTTCCAATAGATTTGATGAACTTTTTCTAGACAAACAGGTTTGAATAGTTTCAACCTAGTTCGAAGAACGAAACGTGAAATGTCAACGTGGCACGGATATCTCGAAGTTGTCGTTATGCGCGCTGGGTTTGCGGTTAGGCGAAAAGTATTATGCCACACACTTCACCGTACTGTATAGTGGATGAAGATGTTGACTGTTCTAAATCGCTTATACGAAAGGCTAACTCATCATTAACGTATATTTTGACCCTAAAAACGAGATACACTTTGCCCTCTGTTGATTCAACCAAGCTAAAAAAAAAAACACAAAACAGCGAGTGTTCCGGTAATTTTTCTTTCATCTCTAATGCACTTAAAAGGCAGACGAAAATCAATTTATTTTCATAACAGTATTGTCAAAAAGATAACCTATTACACCAGGAACGGGTAAGACAGAAAAAGATGCTTCAACAAACGAACTTCGTGTGGTCATCAAATGCATTATTTAGTAAAAAAAACCTAATTACAATTCGGCCTTTCGCATATTATTATACAAAAAAAGTATGTGTGTTATTATTATGATACTTTATTACTATACTATAGCATCTAAATTTTATATATTATATATAATATTTACGAGCAAATCTAGCGAGCGAAACCATATCCCAACGTTATTTTTAGTGCCATCATTAGTATATTCACAAATTTCCTGTCCAGTCAACTCCCATCAAAATTGAAGTAAAGTACCCTTCATACAGTGTTTCAAGCCTTTGTTCAGGTTTCTGTCCTTCTTTTAGCGTGGGTCGGTAGAGATGGAGAGGGATCGTGTGGTATAGATGAAACTCGAACTTTATTATAGGTTTTGTGTTGATTATTTGTGAATTGTTAGCAACATTTATTTTGTCCTGAATGGTTGGAAGAAACGAATATATATAATGCCATTACTAAAAATCAATTAAAGCTTCTTTAATTTTCAAAAAATTGAAAAATAAGCCTCTGCTGAAAAATACAATTTTTTAAAAGCAATAATCGCTAACAGTGCTCACCCTTCTATTATAGAATAGCGTGATGAAAAAGTGATGGCAAAAACGTCTGCGTCTATCTTCGCTTTATACAAAATTGGTTTCTAAAAATACTAAGCTTAACACGATATGGTGGAAGAAAGTTTGGACGAGAAAAGGTTTCTTTGCCTAGGTTGCCTGAACGAACATTTATGATTCTATTATGAATGTTAGGCCACAAATCTTCTATACGGTATGAAGAATACTATCCAACACGTTATCGTAAATTTAATGATGTGTTCAGTTGACACCCTTTACCACAACCAAATGATGGTAAAAAAAATGGTATAAGGTTTTAATAGGCCAGCTCGTGAACCATTTATAAAATTATTAAATATTCATTCAGAAGCTGAATTATAGATAAACCATCAACAATTGTATTGAATAGATGAATTTAAGAGTAAGTAAACATTTGTTAAGTTATTTAGTTATAGAAGTTTTATTTTAGAAAATATTTTTAATAGCATAAGAAAAGTTCCTAAAATAAGAAGCTGAGTGGGTCCTTTCCGATAGTGACATACATTTTGGTGCGGTTCGCTCAATGTTAGTCCAGATGGAAATCGTCTTTTTGCAATATACATAAACCATAATTAAATTTACGACGAGTTTAAATTGCAGATGTCGTAATGGTGTACTATCTACTTGCAGTTTCAATTTATCCTCACCTTGTCAACTGCTTGTAAACTCCATTTGCTTCGAAAAACACTTACGGTTACTTTGCTTGCTTGTTACCACTAAAATACCAAACGAGCTGGTTTCTAGCATTAAAGGGATTCCATCACGTTAGAATTAAATGATTTTCGGCTCACTGATAGACAAATCAAAGATTCTCATTGGTCTCTCACTCATCATCGTATACCTGACTAGTAGCACAATAGCGACATATAACGCAATATCCGTTATCACCTCGGAGGCTTACACCTCCGTTGCGACCTACAACACTTGACGGAAACACGGGGGGTAATGTTTACAGATTCAGTCGGCCGGGGGTATGCACCGCCTACCTTGTTTATCTATCATGCATCACTGTGTCACCGTCCAATGACACCTAGTTAACACAGGTATGACTTTCTTATCGCTGGCTCAGTACCTTGGCTCGAGCGTGCCTCACTCATGTTTCGTCGGAGCTGCTTAAGCCGCCTGCAAGCATGGCGCACTCTGACGGTCTTCTCACTGATGTCTATTGAGCGACAGTGGTTGAGCAATGGATGTTGTATTGACGCTGTCAGCGAGCTCGATGTGCTGTTTCTTGAATTCGACGCTTAACGGCATCCTTAGCGCCGCGAGGCTAAGACGGTTAGGAGAACCCGATTATTCTGAGACGCTACGAGTCTGCTCGTGTTAGTGCCTTAACGACTCAATGGGTAGCTTCAGGCGAGTGGCTGGGCGGATGCTCAAAACGAACCTTTCCTAGCTACAATAATACATATATACCTGCTATGTTCCTCGTTCAGTGGCCGCTGCTTTTTCGAGCCTTCGTCGTCGTCTTGTTGTTTGCTGACGTTGTCGGGCTGATTCAATCCCGGTGAACGAGTGCCTCTCTGACTGGCTACCACAAAAACCGCTTGCGATCTACTTCTTCCCTTCTCTAACCCTGGCCGTTGCATCGATTCAGCCGCTGTTCCTGACTACGCATTCTAATGCACGGCACGCTGGCGTGCTCGCCTACCCGTCGGTCATCAGCTTGACTCCAGCAGATGAATCCGTCAATAAAGGCATCCATTGTGTACCATACTTCACTAAACCTGCCTCGATTTAGTTCTGGTGCCCGTACAGATGTATACTCTTTTCTATGTTGGAGGTGCACTGTCAGAACAATAGATTTGTGTTGCCATTAGGCTATTACAACAGTTGTACATCTTGTACAGGATCATCGTCTAAAGACAATGCTTTCGGTGCTTACCGCTGGTCGGCTTGATTCAACGTGGATCAGCCGGTCAGTCGCCATTTCTTGGTAGATAGAGTACAGCCATTGTCATCATCACGAGCATCATCACTAGCGCTCTTATTATTGACGTTGTCATCACGGCCAACACTGGCGCCCGAGGCGAATCTACTCGTTTGGAGGTAATTATCACGAAGCAGGAGGGATACGAAGAAAAAGGATAGAACAGCAAACGCCAAAAGTGCTGCCCCGAGACAGAGTGTTCCACTGTGTGTATGGCTTCTGAGACCCTCAGCAAGGAAAAGTGTTGGAGATGCCAATAGCTATCAAATACGGGGCTCTTAAAACACACAAAGACACGCATGTACACACAGAATTGTCCCCCTAAAGCTGTGCGTTGATACCTGCAGCGACCATGTGTGGTCCCCGAATTATATCGATCATGGAAATGACAGGAGAGTCGTTTCTGTACCCGGAAAGGCGCCTCGAGATATGTACTTTCCCGCTTGTCAATTAACTGAGCTGGCTGTTATCCCAATTAGTAACCCACCCGGGTGCAGTAAATGGGTCGCAAAGGCATAAGTAGCCGCTAGGATAAACGTGAATTACAGAGTATGGCAACGCACGTATTATCGTTTATAAGTTAACAGATTATCGATTCGAAAATGCTAACAAGAGAGAGTGAAGTACCTATAGTTCATGGCGTTTGCACTCGGGCAAATACGTACTAACAGCGTCACAAATAGTCTTCATTGTTTATCGGTTATACAATCATACGGGATATAATCTGAAATCACTACAGAACACAACATGTTTCCATGGTTCAATACAGAAATTCACATACTGGCTCCGTCATACCCTGTTTGACCCAACCCATATTCGTGTCCATGTCCCTAAATCAAATGAGGGGCAAGAACTTCGAACTGAATGATTTTTGTTGAAGTCTCTCTAATGGGGCGTGTGTTTTCTTTTGCTTGCAGTTTTGATTTAGTAATCAATTTCAACGGATTTTAGAGCACGATAGGTAATTCACCTACTGAATGCGAAGTCTCGTAGGTCGAGCTCAATCTTTTCTCTGGACAATGTAACACGCTTCGACACTTTGGAAAAAAATGTATCATTATTGAAAAGATACGTGCATGGATGCAGCGAGCACGCGCCTATCAAAGGTAGCACCGCCATCATTTTATATAACCTACTTTGTCGGGAGTTGAATGTACCCACGTAGCACTTGCTGCAGTATATTTATGCTGCGATAGTAACAGCTCAGATCCTGAACGTGCAACAGCTCGCAAAACAGACGTGTACAAAGAGCGTAATTTTTCTGACGTCGATGTGTTAGGTCTCTAAAGAGAGAGTGACAACGATACGTTGATGTTTTTTTGCGTGTATGCTGCTAGGAACATGGCGTTTTTCAACATAAAAATGGAATACAAAAAAATATTGGCTTTAAAAGCGGTTAAATTTAGTAACATATCAAATCATTTAACATTTGGTGTCGAAGCC
This sequence comes from Varroa jacobsoni, assembly GCF_002532875.2. Taxonomy (NCBI): domain Eukaryota; kingdom Metazoa; phylum Arthropoda; class Arachnida; order Mesostigmata; family Varroidae; genus Varroa; species Varroa jacobsoni. Next base: position 197,378 of record NW_019212966.1, on the reverse strand, counting down.
TAAGGTAAAGATATAATAAAAGATATAAACCCATGAAAATTATTTATTTAAAGTACGAATGTAACATATCGAGCAAATATGTTTGCCCAGCACTCAGGTTATTATTACTCAGATTATTCTGATCAACAAGTAAGCCAACGTACGTGGGCCTTGTACAGCTACCTGTGATAGTATAAACAAGAGATAATGTACACCTTAAAGGGCAAAAGGGTTGAGTCACTTGAGAATATTCCAATTCATTTTAAAAGACTATAGACAGAATCTATAAACAAACAATAGGTTCGATTCCGTATGCATATTTGCGCTCTTCTATATTTCCTCGTATCGATTCCACGCGAAGGGACCTTATCGCAAGAATATAGACTGGATGTCAAAGCAAAAAGGATATATATAATACAAATATCGGTCAGATACTTCAACACGTTGGCTTCGCTCAAACAGTTCCATTTTGATTTTTTTTTTTGGATTTTTTTTTATTTGAACGTTTGATGAATTATATAATGAAGAAATTAAATGTGGCTAGCCGGGCTTCACTAGTAAAACGCGTAAACAAAGGCGCTCTTTCTACACAATGAAAAGCTTCGTTCTTTTTGCATATGATTTATACATTATCTTATCTCATATCGAAAGTAGATACTTTGTAATATATCATAAATAAATTAACAGTATACACTATTAAATGCACATACTTTTTGAAGAGGTCGCGTCAACTTGCGCGGCGGCTTGACCGGCTAAACTAGAGGTTCAGGCCAATTCAAACCTCTCCGATAACACGTACTATACGACATCTATGACTGAATAAAAGGCAAAGCAAACTGCCTGCAAATAGCTTCCGGCGTACCTCCAGATGGTATCCAATGTATTTCAGATATTTTACAGTAAATCTAAATATCACCTACTCAGAAAAAAAGTCGGAAAATTTATCTCCTGCTTTATATGGCTTCTTGATCATGCGTGTACTTTTGATACATCAAAGGCTACGAGAGAGGTCCTATCTAAAATGAATAAACGAATTTTGGTGGCAGTTCTAATTTGGAAATATCATCTATTCGTTAAACATAAAGATAGGCGCCCAGTAAATACTAAATATATTTTCTGAGTTGATCTGATCAAAATGATATTTATCTAGCCAATAAACGTGCAGCTTCCAAAATGCAAATTAACTCCACTCGAGAAATGTTGGCCTGTTCACAATGGTCGGACTCGGACGTAACTTACATATAGATAATTGATTTCATATACTATATCCAGTACATAGGTGGCACTTTGTTTACAGGCATCGTAGTTCTGCTAAGATTGTAGAAACAGAGTGAGACTTAAGTAGATGTGGTGGTATTTTCTATACCTTCATATAAACAACCTAGGTCAATAAATAAACGTTTGTAATTTTTTGTACACTCCAACAATATTTTTGACATTTAAATAGAACATCTATGCTTGATTCGAGGACAATTATAAGGTGTATATTGGCGAAATTGGAAACTGGTTAAAAAATGCCCCCTGGGCATCATCGACATTTCATTCCGAATCAAAGCATGCTTGAGAGACTGTTTCAGAGTTCGGACAATCTTTAGTGGTGGTTTTCAACGCCGCTATAAACACACACACGCGTCAATTCGTTGTACGCGTCAAAGAATAGAGATAACAAAGTTTCTATTTTCTGCTTGAGGAATATTGAGACACAGACCGAAGAGCATCCAGCATTCCACAGATATCATCCAGCATTTATGCTGATGCTATCGCAGAACACACCAAATGAGAGTCCGGAGCAGCATATAAAAGGCCGACAGAAAAAATGCTTGAAAAGGCTTCAAAACAGCCCACGAAGTTCAAGTTCAAAGGCCACCTCAGCATGCTTTCAGGCACCACGAAATTCCGTCGTCGAATTTAGGGAATACATTGATACAATCTACCCAGCGGTCGAAACGTTGCTTCTGTCAGGTTGTCATAATCAGCTGCCGCAGCAAAGTCAACGGTGTTTACGCCACCTCGTCAACAAATTTTTGCGTTTACTACACGTATTGAGGAGGCCCAACGAGCGAGTATGCGCCCGTCTCAGAGATCCACTGAGGCTGAACCGTTTTCACACGTTGGTGAATAGTTTTGTTAATGGATTCGAGGTTAGGGTTCCACCTTACGAGAGCGGATTTGCAATTGAATTCGAATCGGGAAACAGGTTAGAGTTGTGTTATAATGGGGGCATTTATCGCATATCTTGGATGGGGGATGAAGGCCGTCCCGTAAAGGCTATCATTACTAGTAATACGTCCATAGGTGAAGTAATGACTTATTTGCCACTGAATAGAATTCAGTTTTCTTTGCGGAAATCACCAGAGCGAAACTGGATACTAGTGTCGCTGTATGATATTCACGGGGACTTTTTGCTCAATGTTTATCTCAAGTGGTGCGGGCCGGATGAACGAATAGACGATTGGAAAGATTGGCTAGGTAAGGCCGAAGGTGACCTAGGTTTATTACTGCGACCAAGGCGTTAGACTAGCGAAGAGGTGCTTGTTGAAGACGCAAAATCTGTTAATACATTCGAGTTCATATAGTAAAAGAAACACTGACTTATTAATAGAGGCACGCATCGAATTTATACTATTGTTCGGTAATCAAAATCCATGCAACTTCTGGATAACCAGAGTGTATTAATAAGGAAATTATGCACTCTTTCTGCTCGTTTTGCGAAATCATAGCCTCCCGCATTCGGTGAACTTTTTGTGCTGCTTTTGCTTGGTTGTATATAGACCTCATCCTGACTTCAACGACATCCAACGACGGATGGCAACTGGGTAGAAACAGTTCAAAATGTCAGTTTTGTAGTTCGCCAGTACATCATCCCCCTCGAAAACGATTGTGACAATTGAAATAAGTTGTGCTCGATCTGAGTTCTCTTACCTTGTCACACAAAAAACGTGAAGCAGAAATTTGCGATTGTTTGTAGGTTCCAAATGTAGTCGAAGGATTGGACTTAGTTCACCTGAGAAAGCTTGCGCACTTACGCAGAAGGTTTCTCGACAAAAAAATAAACATCTCATAATACATGAAACACATGTATTATGTGCAAGAAAGCGCATGACGTTGTACATAACATGGCAGGCCAGCTATTATGAACGGCCCTAAGGCGTCTAGCATAGTATCTAATCCAGTATCTAATGAAGAAAAAAATATCGGTTTTTTTTAAACCGTAGCAGATAGACTTTACGGAGCGATACAGCCAAAAGGAGAACATGTGTCCAACCAAACTATGGCGCCCCGAGGCACCGCTCTAATGTCAAGGCCGAAAGTAAGCTAAGCTGATATCACTGTCCAACAATTATATAACTGAAGTGCGTATCACCATTCACTGCATTAAGCGTGTATTATAGAAAAAAATGAGAAAGGAAAACGCCGGTTATGTTTCCGTCAGTAAAATAAACTTTTTTCGGACAATAATTTTCGAAGGCTAAGCTTGCATGGCCTGGACGATGTCCTGAACAATAAAAAAAAGGCTGCCGTCCAAATAGTAGTTCACCAGGAAGCGCCATGTGTACTGTTTTGCTAATCAGATATCCATTAAGAATCCAATAGCTCTTCGTACCGCTCTACGGTGCTCACGTGCTGAAGAGCATAGCTGCTGAAAGCAACAGGAAAAGCCATTCGCACGTCGAGGCCAAAACAAGATCTTTGTCGCCCTTAGACCTTAACTGCAATGGCGGCCTTTTGCGGGCACTGCCAGTGATCTTTTTTGCACTTATTATTACGATTAGCTAGAATATGAAGAAATGATCAGGCAACCCATGGCGTTGCTGGTCGATCCTCATCCGACTCAAATAGATCGAACTGATTGTAGATCTGCCTGCTGCTTTCGCCATGCACGAAATCAGCGAAGTGAGTCGAAACAATTTTCGATACTACGACAGGAGTTTCTTTTACGTGGGCTTAATGAAAACGTCAGTTCTGCTAATTCTTGTTGCACTCTAAATGAAAGAAAGGAAACGACTTCCATTCGTTTAGCTGCGAATCTGACCAGACCTTTCGATGAGTTGGTACACTGCCCAAGGAATAAGTGGGATGAAGAACAAGTACCGAACCCAGTGTGATGATATGGGTCCGTTTTTATATATGCAGTGGTGAAGCTCGGACGAAGTTGACTCTACAAGATAGAACTATCGAAATCACTGTAAACAATCGCATGCTCGGAGATCGTGTGTATTTCGCAACGTTACGGCCGTATGCCTCTTCCCGTCGGGCGAATGCTGTAAGCTAAAGGCCAGTATGATTGACGACGTGTTTTGCCCGGAAAAAAACAATTGGCTGAAGCATTATTGTAATGGTACGCTCAATCTGTCTGCCGATGGTCCGATGATTAGTATTATTACTATAAATTTGAAATATATATGAAAAATACCTTATGATCCCCATGGGAGATGTCGTCGCAACAGGTCAGGACTAGTTCACTGTGTCTGCAACGATGACTTTACCAGGACGTTTAATGAACAAACGCGGTAACAAACCAGCCACAGGAAACACAACGGCAACAAGGACAATGTCACCAATTGAACGATCGATCAATATGACGTTGAGAAGCGGTTGTTATTCAAACGACTAGCCGATAGAATAGGCTTCCATTAACGCGGCCACTAAAACATCTGCTAGTAGGTAGATGGTCCTATATCAAACAAGCTTTAAGGTCTCCGTAGTCTGTGTGTCGGTGTACATACTGATTAAACCGTATGTGACGCTCAGGTACTGTCGTCAACAAGGGAAGTCCCGTGACACTTGCATAAAAGCAGACTTGCAAAGTTAAAACTATCCTAACTTATCCCGTATCGACAAGAAGTTACCGGCTCATATCCACTGCATAGTAGAGTGAAACAGTTGTGAAAACTGGTCTGTTAATGCTGACTTGAAATGCTAGTGCTTACTCGTAGAAGTTCGTCATACTTTGTAATGCTGATATTAACCAAGTATTTTCCTTAAATTATTATGGCTGTGGTTCGCCTTGCTAGGCGATTATATCATTTGGGGCTAAAAATTAAATATAGCCCATAAGAAAATTTACGCTTTCCTTATCAGGGACGATAGGCCTAAGAGTAACAGATCTTCACACGTGGCGTGAGTTTTTTGACTACTGTTTGACGCCTGTACATGCTAATGTGAGAGATTAACCCCTGGTCCCACCCTTTACCTAAGCTAGCGTAGTAGCGAACTTTTCTTTCCGTCTTATTCAAGAACAATGATGGCTCGGTTCTTAATTGCATACAGCCTGTAGACAGCAATAAACAGGATCTGTCTTTTTACGTGCTGAAGATATGTTAGCAGCCTATTGTAACCGCCTACCGCGTTATTTACTTGACAGCATCGATGCGCTGATTATCTGCTAAAAGCGAGTAGTATAAATGCGTAGAAAAAACAGAAAGCTACGGTGCGAGGACCTTGTAAAATGAAGTTTTAAACAAGACTTAGGCCACAATTAAGTGGTTTTATCATCCAGCGTAAGACTAGTTTATTCATTTGACCGAAAGGCCTGAACAGTGTGCTTTTTTTGAAGCTTAGTTTTTGTCTTCCGATGGAGCCGTTTCGAATGGCAGCAATCCCTTGGCAAGATGAGCGCTTCAATAGGACAATTCGAGGAAACCGTAACATAATTGAACACATCGATGTCGTTGAGATACTGCTACTTAACACTGCTAACTTGATCATCGTTAGAATAGGTCCGGACGGACATTACTATGCATGCCACGTGGACCGGTGCCAATTCTCATCCCGGCCCGAAAATAGTCAATTTAGCGCAGGTAGATAAGGTAAAAGCCAACGAAGACCATTTTAGCTTGAACTGGATCACTGAAAGTTCGGGCGAGTGCCACTGAAGTGGAAAACAAATTGGTGAACAGAAACGCGCATTTTTACAAAAGCTATTAAAAACAATAACATCCAATAAACATTCGTGCCGTACGCACATGCTGCTGTGATTGGTATTCCAGTTACTTTGTCACAGTTTCCGTACCTAGTAAGACTCAAAAGAGCCGGGGATTGTGTGCCAGCACCCCAAGCCAATGACCAAAAGTAGGCTAAAATAGGTCTCGGTGCTCAATAACGCAAAATAGTTTTTTGACAGTATCTAGAGGGTTATTGTTATCTACTCGGGGAGGTCAAGCCAATGTTGAACCATGCTGGTCTTTATAGGACTAATTTGAATATTCTAATAATAACTAAATGAATAAGCTTAGGAGTGACCATTGCTGAGCATGAATCATTGCCCGGATGGAAACATCACATCTTTCCGAAATTGTATGACAACAATTTACTTATACGTTACAATAATCGTTATTTCTTATAAAAACAGTAAATGCTTCACTTTAAGCCAAAAAGCGGACCAAATATAGAATGCTTTGTTGCGACTTGTCTGCTTCCGACACTCATAAACACGCGGTACGCACGCTCTGAAAAACGAGTCATACGTTTTAGATAATATTTCTGCAGCGTTATGCTGTATTTCTACTGTGGATACATCCAATAGGGTACGAAAAATCACTTCAAGTGATGCTCTATATTTGGTGACCTGATAGGTCGCCGATAGGCGCCGCCGATACCTACGAACTGTAAATTAAGTCATCGTCAAAAACGAATCTGTTTTGTTGGATAAAGCATTCGTTGTGCCCAGTCTCAACGTACTACAAGAGGTCTAGAGCGTTTGTACGAGCTATTCTAAATCGATTTCAGAATATATATATATATTAGGAATAGTTATATCCCTGTAGAAAAGTTTGAGGCACAAGTACAACAACATGTAGTCACTGTTATTTATATCCTACAAAAAATGGCTTGTTCCTACACAGCTGAGCGTAGTTATATGAAGTCACTGAACTGTGGATGAGGTTTATTTAAATCCTTGAGTATGGTTAGAATTGAGTAGCTCACCGCATATTTCCATTGGGCATGTCTAAATCATCATTATTCTTCAAGAACAGTATCAAATACTACGTGGCAAAGGACTGCCCACGACTTCGTTGGTATGATGACCTAAGACTCGCTTGTCATGCTGTGCGGTTGTCTATTTTTGAGTTACTATACTATATGTTATATAACTATATTATTTACACTTCAAGCAAAATGAAAAACTTTATCCATTTGTCATACTTCAGCGCTCGGTAACGTTTACCTATTTTTTTTTTACTGCATAGAATCCAAACTTTTGTCTGGAAACACCATTATATATAACGACAAAGCGGACGTAGTGAAGTACGTCAAAACGTATCAAAACAGAATTCCGAATTCAATGCTTCGAAATAACGCATTTGAATTGTGGCGGGGCTTCCATAGCTTCAATAATATCAATTGCTTTAGGATTATACTTGGCGGGTAAATAATGTTAATATTTAACTTCCGCTTCCTGTTACGGCCGTTTTCGGCGTACAAAATTGATCTTACAGAGGAAAATCAAAAAGGATCTATAGGCAATTTTTCAAATCGTTGTTTTTAATTTTTTTAGTTAATTGTAGGAGCTTGCTGTTGCTTGGTGAGTGTGAAAAGTACGTCAGCCCAGATTCAACACGCGTTTGAGGACAACCATCCAATTACGGGCATCTTGACGTCCAAAGCGCTGAAGGAAAGAGACCTCGCCAAAATGCTGAGACTAAGGATGAGAACGAACGTCTTAATATGAACTGATGACCTAAAACTTCGTAATCCTTAGGCTGAAGTCCAGGAAATCTTGTTACCTTTCTTCGAGAGAAAGGCGTTTCTTATATAAGCAACCTACACTAAATTTTACGCAAGCTTAAAACAATAATAGAGCGAGACTGATGTAATGTTCCTTGTTATGTAATGTAACGGCAACACATAATCTTTAGCCATTGAGGAGATTTCAGTGAGCCGCTATGTAAATGAAGTGCTACTACCCCAACATATACATGAGATTGACTACGTGGCTTTATTTAATCATAATTGTCGCGTAACATATTATTGACGAGGCTTGGATCAGTCACCCATTAGAACGAACAATCTAAACTATAATAATATAACGTAAATAGCATTAATGCAAAGTACAGATCATTGTGGACCTTTGACGCACTACATTGTCGTCGACTAGCTGGCTATTGGGAAGAAAACAATCAGAGTGCTTTGAGCCCACACATTGGACCTTATTCATCATCAATGTAGGCTGCGTGCCCCATTGATTAGGAACTGGATCGGACCATTGCAAGAAAAATAACGCTTCGTAGATGGGGGCGCGAATAAGCACAAGTTCAGCCAGGGCAGCTAGATTAAGTTACTAATTTGGTGCGACGGGCAAGAGAAGGAGGGGCTGCTGGGCTCAAACAAGAAAAGATGGAACATGTCCACCGAGCTTTTGAGATATAGTCTAGATATAGTCTCAACTATCCAAGCTCGATAAAGAAGCAATGGTTAAATTAAAAAGTGTACTATCATAGGTCAACTTTATGCAAGGATTATAGGACGTCCTGAGCATTGCACACCGAAAGAATTCTGGGATCTTTGCTCTTTGTCTGCTGGTGTGTATAGACTGTCCAATTTTTCTAGACTAGTCGGAAATCGATTGAAATGTAGTAAACTCTAATCATTGATAAATGTTAGCGGTTAGCTGGAAAGATGTTAGACATGATGAAATCTAGGGTGTATACTAAAGTTCAATACAATTTTCATGTATCCAAGGTACGGTCTATCACGAACGTTAAACTATGGTAGATCCTGTATGTCGATGGTTCATTGAACAGCTGGAGTTTCTAGGCGGCTGGTGGCAATTTTCTGCTTACGTTGTCGTCCTTACCAACATTTGCTGTTCGTGACGCAATGCTATCAGTTTTAAAAAAAAGTTAGCTTATTTCAATTTTGTCATGACTGAGAATTTTACTATCAAATTGCGCACTGGATAGCGGGCAGCCATATAGTACAACACGATCAATCAACTTTTATCAATAACTTAAGGCTGTCCATCGCAAGATTAAGTATACTAATTTCAGATTTGCTCAGTTTGTCGAGACTTATTCGGCAGACTAAAGAAGACGCCTCACAATAAATTAGCAAGCAAATATCTATGTCTTTTAATACACACCGATATACCTATATATTGTTTAAAGTACTTCAACTTGTATGCACACCTACCTATCTTACTGTCTATTCTAGATTGAAGGCCTGTCGCGGTTAACACTTTGTTCTGATCCACCAGAGGCTCTAGAACATTTACATATTATTCAAATAGAATGAGTTGTTTTTGGTTGTAACTTGAAGTGATATGTTTCCATATTTTGCGGCACTGATTTCGATCGCGTATCCGTTGATTTTCTAGTATCATTTTACGACGACGGACTCCATGATCGTTAGATATTTCGGACACGTCCTAATATACAGGATTTTTGGCGAAAATTATCGTTTTTTGAAAACGAATTATGAAAATCGAAAATAAAATGATCTAATTGTTGAAATGCAATATGAGCTTAAGATGCATTTAGCTGTATCGTCATTCTAGAACTCGTGTAAAAGGATGTATTACGTATATATTTATATATTATAATCGAACTTGGTATAATAACAGCATACTTTCTATACACACGCAGTAAGATACGTTTCACTAATTCAATAAAAAATACTGTGTTTGCTTACGATCGACAGGCAAATCATAGAAACAAGAAGCAGAGCGCTTTTCCAGTGTTTCTAGTTTATACATGTTCATGATTGATAACTTAAAATTTATAGGTATGTGAAGTAACTTCGAAACGAAGTAGAAAAATACACTACCGTATCAACAAAGTATTATCCTCTTAGATTTATTACGTAAATCGCAGGCAGAGTCGATGAGTTACACTGACATGCTAGGAGTCTGCTTGCCGTTTGGTTTTATTTTTCATTGAATGACTACATACATGTCTTTCCACCTAACCTTCTCTCCTCTTCCCCCCCCCTCTCTCTCTCTCTCTCTCTCTCTCTCTCTTTCTCTCTTGTCTGAGCTGGGACGACCTCTCAATGATTAATCAATAATAACTGACATTGATTAAGTATTTGATGAAACATTCAAAACGAGTACACCCTTTCGATCGTGATAATTATTAAAGTCTCTTTAATTTAGCTTAATCGATCTTTAATTAGAACCAATCTCAAACTAGTAAAATCAATCATTAGACATATTGGCATATTGTCTAGATAATTAGTTATCTCCTAGTATCTCCGAGTATTTGTCCTTTTAAGCGTACAAGCTATAACATCTGTGTAACATGCTACTTGATATAACCCAGACACAATGAACACATTTTAGCGTTTACGAAGCTGTTATTTTACCTAATAAGCTGTTTTTAAACCTAATTTATGATAGACCCAGTTCATGTTCAGTAACAACGGAGCAATCGACACCAGTGAATTTATTTCTTATTATCAAATATATCTCGAAGGATTCGTACATTAAAATCGTCCATATTTTTGATCGTTATTGTGGGCCAAAGAACAGCTAATATTTCCTGTATCAGATAGCGTAAATATAAATATTTGAAATAATTCGATACTATCTAAACCGAACTGCTTACCAGGTTTTACCGGCCGCCTATAATATTGAGCAGGCTTCTCCGTCCGTCTCAATAGCGACATCATGAACATTTATAGGTTTACGTTAATGAAGTGTTATTTTACGACGGAGAACAGTAACTGCATGTCTCTGATAGAGCAAACCCATTCACACTCCACTACTAATAGGCCATATCCAACGAAAGCACTTCATCCCATCTTGGAAGCGGAACATTGATTCTTTCATGTTTAATATCGTTCGCTGAAAAAATATCCACTACACAAGCCAGCCTTTGACGCGTTTGGTGTTCATAAGTCGGTCCATATAATAAGCGAATGAATTAGACTATGAGACATAATTACAGCGAGGAACTCGACATTAGCGGTCCCATTTGACGACCAACCCCCGTTTATTAGCTAACTGAATGCCAATTTAGAAAAATAGGTAGAACATGTGCTGATAGTTGCGTCGGGTTATGTCGCCGAAACGGGCAGGCGGTACGTCTCCGGCTTCGTAAACACTAAAGCCTCTGGTAATTTCCTTGCTCTTTTGTGATTTTTGCGGGACTAGCTGTACATCATCCTATGAAAAGACTAGAATTCAGGTTTGAGTTAACTATAGAAGACGCATAAGTGGTTAAATGCTCTTTTTCTACGAGATCGCATAGAACGATTTCTTGAATATGTTTGGTTTAGAGAAACAACAGTGTCACTTTGGCGCGAACGCCAGACACCTAACGGCTTTTTGTCTATTGCCGCCCTATTTGATTTTTCCTACAGATCCTTTCACAAATTATGAGAATTATTTAATCTTCGTTAGGGCAGTGGTGCTTATCCTCCATATCCCAAGCGATAGCCCTTTTATCATTTCTCCTTCCAGAAATTATCTATTTCTTCGGTATAATTTATTATGACCTCAATGTAACACAAACCGTTTTACATTATTTTAATGACCAGCTCCGCTGCAGCATGCTTTCCCTATGTTTCCACATTGGTGGTCTCATTGTATTCACAGCGTATATACAAAAAATCATCTCAACCGAGGTAAACACGAATTACATTAAGGTTACATTACGGATTCGTTGGATTCATAAGCCTGAAGACTGCCATAAGTACTGTATATCTGGGATACGTAATCATATGTATGAGTGATTTATCAATTAACCTTCTTTTCCTCTACCTCGTTTTCACCTACCGTATTTTCTCCTGCGCAAAGTTTTGTTTCTTCATAAACATTTACACTGCTTCTAGCGCGCAACTATTTATAAGCTCTTTTCATTTAGACTATAGAGCTTTCGTACAATACATGCTATATATATGTGTGTAACTATATAAGTCATTGCACAGACTCAACAAGCGATAAAGGAAGCGCTATAGAACACAACTTTTGGACCAACCCAACGGCAATACTATTAATGAAACATATTCAAAAAGCAGCTAAAAACAATTGAAAAATTACAGAAAAAAAAAAAAAAACACTCTGCTTAGATTTAAACTGTTTAGGATGTCCCTATGCAGTTAAAACGTAATCGTGTATTGTCTACGGAACGAATAGGATATGTTTCAAAAGGAGTCAAGTCGGGTCTGAAATCAACCAAACCCTATAGGAGTGCAAGAGCTGAATAATATGAAACTACCGACTTTAAGACTAGCAAAACTCATCAGCCAACAATAATATCGCAATAATTAAATTCAAATTTGTTTCCGTACACAAACCGATACTCTATACCGACTAGGGACAACCACGTGTACCAAGTTCAGGCTAAATTGAAACTCAGATGACGAAAGTAGAAATAGAAAAACCACAACGGACACTACGACCCTTACTGTTAATCCAGGACAATTTGTTTCTTAGTATTGCACAGTTTTACGTAGAGAAAGACAAAAGTAATTTGCTACTAAGTATTAATTAATTTGCATTAGTCATCCTTTGCCTAAAATGGGATTAATGTAAATATCTAGACATAACTAAGTCTGAAAGTTGAACAGATGTCTTTCTGCCTAAAGGACACGAAAAACACGCCAAGATCGTATTTGCTCAAAAGAAGTGCGTATTTTAGGCCTTGATTTGTTTTTAGGCACGGTATGCCTCTATGGATAGATCATGCCCTGACGCAAAATGTATTATATAATATCAGCTACCTAACTGCCAATTCAAGTCAGTATATTTCTAGTTCGCTTCGATTAGTGTACATAACCGTCCTGTCTAAATTCATTGCACAACGTGCAACATGACGGTGGCCTACCGAGCAAATGTTTGTTGCACACCCTTCAACTTCCGTCGAAACGTCCAGAAAAGTACAGATATCGAGGATGATTTTGCGTTTGTCACTTGACGACGCCATTAACTTATATCATAAGTTAACGGCCTATTTTTTATAATGGTTAATATTTCACGTTCTTCTGAAATGAACTGATACATGCAGCGCCATCTATATTTATCATCAAAGATGGCGCTGCATGTATCGGTTCATTTCAGAAGAACATCAAATACACCACCATGACATACGACTAATCACTTCGAACATTGTCTTAGCCTAACAATGTATGAATTTATAAATATCTTTTGTCTGCATATATATTCTTTGACTACAAAAATCGTTTAGTGTCCACCTTGGCGGAGTTTAAACCAGCCACCCCTGTAATCTTTCATTCAGAGGCTTAGCCGTTCAGGTCAATATATATATGTATATATATCACAAACAGACGTAAAGCAAGCATCGCTTCATATCACCAAGGTCTCCGATTGTAGCTCAGCACCTGTGATCGATCGACATTGTCGAAAACTTTACAAAACAATTTTCGGCAACTTTCTGACGACGCTATAATCAGTGGTATGTTGAACATATTTGGGTACGTTGCGTGCCCATAAATATTCTCAATAACTTTTAGGCTTCCCAAAGCCCATAGCCCGACAGACTTGGTACGATCGTATAGCGTACTTGGCTAGGTAAATGTGTTTACTCAGGTGTGTCCTTACCTAAAAACGTAGCTTGTCAAAATTGTATTGAACATACAGAACTGTTGTTCTCGGCTCAATCGTAACCAGAAAATGAATGTAGATACATGCGCAAAAAAGATAAAAATAGGGAAATTCCAATATCAGTGTGAGTGCTATAGATCTGGTGGAGCAATTAGGGTATTTTCGACTAAACGACCAGAAACCTGCCATATTTTTGTCTATTCAGCCCCACAAGATAATAAGAAAAAAAAAATAAACATTACTTCTCTTGTATGCGTCGAATAAACTTTTCAAACTCAAACACAATACTATTCAGTGCCCAGACGGATGGCACATAATATTTTCAACATAAACTGAATTAGGACGGTACGAGTACTGCTGAGGTTTCGTTCAAGCAGGACGCCTTAGTTTCCCTCAGTGAACGGAATGACCTACAGAGCTTATTAGCTTCGCACCCCGTTTGCACATGCAGGACTTACATCTACAGTCGAGTAATGAGCTCTTGCATGTTATCGTAGAAATGGGCGATGTTTTAGAAGCTGATCATATTTTCGTGTACCTCCCAGCGTAAGTACTAACAAATACGTAGTACGAGTCAATAGTCTTGTTCTGACCGTTACCAGGATCGAACAAAGCTCGGCAAAATCTACCTATCTTTAGAGGACAGCACCAGTAGTACAATGTAAATTTCTCGATTACTTTGACTATAACAAGATTTGCATTGGTAGTATCACAGTATAACTAATTCATGCTAGTAATAATACCAGTCTAATGAAGAATATCATTACTTCTAAACGCTTACTGTAGTCAGTTGAGAGATATGGCTTGCCCCTCTGCTTCAATAGCAACAATTCGAGTTAGCGTTAATTAATAAGCGTCATTATTATTAAAAAATTAAGCGTGTAAGAAGAAATTCAACTTGGGACACCATTTTCTCCTCCGGATCAATACCATTTTGTGTTATTCCGACCTTAGATAAGATAAGTACCAAATTGGCAGAGCTCTGTCGAGGTTTTGTCTATTACAGATTCACTCCTATAGAAGAAATCGCCGAATACATTAGGACATACTGCCGAAAAAAGGCTGGCTAATGCTTATTTTCAGGCAAAACGAAATGAGCCTCAATTTAAGTGTAAGCGCCAATCTTAGCTTCACAAATAGCGAATTCTCCGTGATAGCATCAGAAGCACCCCTTTTCCGTGTGACGGTTCTGCTGATCCATACACGATGAGAGATGTCGTTTCTCTCAAAGGGTTTCGTTGAGAAAGTGCATACAGAGCTGGTGGTCTCGAATATCCCCCCAGCCACCGTTGGGCTTCTGTGCTTTGAGCGGCCGCTGGGGGACCTTCTGCATTCGGACAATATTTGGGAAGAAGTACGCGCCGGATGCGGAAATGACCCCCGACGCCGCGCGGATCAAGCGCGACTGGTCGCAATTCTCCCCTGTAAGCAAAATCCACATGGACCCAATGAAGGCCGCAGCCAGACATCCACACAAAAAGAATAGACGAAGCAGATTAGTTCAATCTCAAAGCGTTTCGTTATACACTAAATGTACATGGGGGAATCAACATGGATGTTTAGCCTACACTTGTTTCATATCTATGCATATTGCCATATTTTTCCGTGGCGAAAATATTGCATCCGTATCACATCAAACTCATCACATGTTTGTACAACGCTTGTACATTACCAAATCGACGATAACCATAGAAGGCAGCAAACATAAGTACAAGTATTACTACTTCTGTGCAGTACTATGATTACTTTTATTACATACATATCATAACCATAATATAGATATGTCATATCTGTGTCTACCTGTACACAAATATTGATTTAGTCACTTTCATTCGTATATGCTAAATACTAGGTAATTTTATGCTTCGAGTAAGCCTTTTTCTGTACATGCATAGTAATGTATGTGCATGAGGTTTTTAGGATACTGTGCATGCATAACACCGCCTTCAACAATCCTGTTTTTCGCTTTTGGAGGATTGCCGGCCTCTGGGCATCGCCACACCTTAGGGTTAAAAACTGCGCGTAACTGAGTAGTACTATTATTCTGGACAGTATGAGACAAACTCCTACGTAACGGGGAACAACATTATGGAAATGATCCGGGCTCTGAGGACACCGTGTTCGGTGTCGGAAACAAGCGACACCGAGTAAAAGGGCGGGATCGTTTCTTGAGCATAGATATAGTAACTGCAACTCACTGTTTTGCCCTAGTTTAGGTCTGCCATACCAAAAGCCATTAGACACAAACATTCATGCTCATATAACGCAGAATACGATGTATGGCAGAGTAGTGTGCACAAGTGTGCTGCCTTGGTGTGCTGGGATCGAAACAAGCTACCAAAGGGATTATGGTCGTTATTTCCAAGTGTCCAAAATATCGTTGCTACTGAACCGTGAAGTGTGTAGTTACGTAAAAAATGAACGGATGGATGTATATCTAAACAATTATGTATTGAATTCAGCGTAACGTTAAGCAGTGAACAGTATACAATAGGTAATTAAACGCTACGTTAAAAGGTCTACGGAATAGGACAAAATAAAGATATTAGTCACTCAACTAACAGCACACGCTATGCAAAGGCAATATCCGAATTACGCCCCGCTACCGGCGTAGTTGCGAGAATATTTTCATTAAAACATAAGTGATATATATTATTTGCTGCCCAGTTTCGTGACGAACTTGTCGCAAATAAATAGGCCAACGTTTTGGGTTTGCGCATCAAAGGAATCCGATAGAAAAAGATCGTGTATGATAGGTACTAAAAAATGGACAATTTTCTACCAACCAGAGGTAAAAGTAGAAAGAATGATTCAGCCTCTAAGATGTCGACGTGCGTTTAGTTTGTAACTCAGGAGATCCACCGTTGGCAAACGTCTAGCTTCAGTAACAGTAAGTTCATCTGCTCATTACATATATTATGCGATGTAGCTTACGGGTAGCAAAATCTCCTTTGAGCTTGAAGCTTTAACAGCCACCAAAATGGAAGCTATCAAACCAATGTGACTGGAGTCTCCTGCTATAGCAGTTTATCATGTATGGCTTCCATTTCGAATTTTACTCGAAACTCTCATCGTAAGGTTGAGCGTTATGCGTGCTGATCCGTTTAATGCCGGTGTACTACTATACAACGCTGAAAGCATTCATTACCTTTAACCTGCCATATAGTTTATGCACGACTTGATCTATATTAGATCGAATATGGAACTTCTTTTATCAAATGAAATATTTTATGGAAACTAGTAATTTATAGGGTTATATTGTCCAAGTTGACATAGAAATTAGTTTTAATTGAAGGAGAAAATCGAAGGAAATCTATTATTTCATGCAATAGCTATATAAGTACTTTCTAATTAACTGAACAATTAGGCAGGTAGCAATTCTGATGAGTGTTAGGCTAACAAAGCATGAACCAGAGCTCGTAAAGTTCTGAAGTTAATTTTAGAAGGTAATTCATGATGTTAACCTTCGAATGTGAAACGCTCCGGGCTACTTTTAAATGAGCTCCGGAAAAATATTTAGTAGGTTGAACTCTGCCTAGATAGATGCAACTATTATTATAAGAACATCTAAATATTTCCAGTTTTACATTCCGGTCCATCAGGCGGCTCGGAATGTAACCCCTACGTTTTTCCAAAAATGTGTCTGGTACATTATGGAATCTCCTGAGTCAATAATAGCAGAAAGCTAACCACGCAGTGTGGCAAGGCTAAAATGAAGAAAAAGTTTGGCCTTGATAAAGGTGGTACCTTGGCCAGGAAAAGTGATCAGGACCGCAGCAGGATCAAAAGTAGCGATCGCCTAATAAGTTAAGGATCATACTGCGTGCTTTTGTTTAACATAGCACATTTAAACTATACAGTGAACGCACGAATTTGTATTAATCAAATTATCTTTTGGTAACGCACTTCCCCGAGCATAAGCGACGAGCTCTCAGCGACTTTTCATTTTTGGCAACACACGATATCCTACAACGGCAAATCGACCGTAGAGTATTGCTTGCTTTATTTCGTCCGACACTGGACGTCTCTAACAAAATTTTCATCGTCTATTGTCAATTACTATATAAAAAATATGGTTACCGTCGTCCGCAGTAATAGAAACGTAATTTTACCGTGTAAGCCAGGACACCCGTAATAATAATACGGAATAAATAAAATAACCCGGAATAATAATACGTCCCCATCTGCCGATGCGTGCAGAAACAACTGAAGCACGATGCGAGTAAACGTATTATCAGCATACGCAGTCACATAGGTTTATACATGTCCTTCGTTCTGTCGTTGTGGTATACAAGCAGCACTACGACAAGCTGCCTTGTCAGAACAATTTGCGTCAACGACCAATGGACAGCGTTCCATCATAAGCAGCAGCAGCAGGTTATCTCCTATCATAATCCCTTACTCCTAGCGTGTACTTACCGCAACATTCTGTAAAAAAGCCGAGTTGTTACTCTTATCTGTTCGTTTCGAGCTTTTAGCTTCTTGACGCAAGGTTGATGTCGTTCCTACTACCAATACTCATATTATTATACTGGTAATATCATTAGAGAAGAAGACGATGGTTATTTATTACAATAAATTTTGATCCATAAGGCTAATGCGCGTCGTATAGCGCTACCTATCGGTGGAGTTACTGGATAGCTGCACCCATTACCATGCGTCACGCAAGCCTGTGTCCAAACTCTATGGCCGCTAGTCGTAGTCTTAACTGAGCGATTCAGGTCGTGCTTTCCGCTCATAGCAACGCACGTGTAGTCGACCCGTATCAACGATATTAGCAAACTAATAATATGCAAGGATAATGTATCAACGACAGAAGCAGCAGCAGCTAGAACGGCGTTGTTTCTGCTCAGAGTCGCACACACGGACCAAGTGTCGAAGGGACGGCGAAATACAGGCAGGTGTATTTGTCTGTCCAGGATGAAGGACAAGCTTCAGATGACTTCGGAGCCATTGGTTCGCTCACTGCTTAACTGACCAAGCGAGTCCGATTCGCATTAGGTTTACAAAGCAGTATTATTATTACTATTCTTACAGAAGTTACGAGCGTCATCATGGTCTGGAAAGCCGCAGTGAATCGGATAGTTCAAATCGTAATCTGGCTGCTTTTACTTCTAGCAATGGGTCAGAAAGTAAAGAGATACGTCTAGATCACATGCCAACTACCATAATTTCGGCTGATCTATATTGAAACGGGCACTGGTTACATTTCAACGATGTGGTGGAGAAGGCGTCATCGTTACAATGACCTTGAGACAACGAAGGACCTCCCAGTTTTATAGCGATATCGTAGTTATTCGGGTTAGGGCTAGTGGACAAGTACATAAACAAAATGCCGACATATTCATTGCTATAAACTCGTCGTTAACGCTACTGTGTAGCAAATATGCAGCGACCTGGTAATTGCAGCTCTTCTATGATGATTGCAAGTATTCATTTAAGTTACAGAATGTCGTTCTAGTCGTAAAGCCAAACGTGATAAAAAGGGGTAAGATCGAAGAGGAATCATTGGAGATCGGCAAATAGGCAAAACCGTAAGTGCGGGAAGACCGCTGCAGCGTTTCAAGTCTATCGTGTGATACGAAAATGTGCTTATATATGCGTAGTAATATAGAAATACGCGTGTTATCAACGAACACGTACTCAGGCGTGCTTTTCTTGCAATTTATGCAGAACCGTATCGCATGCAGCCGTTAACTATGGTAAATCTTCTTAAGAGATGTCATTCAGATATGTTCTACAGTTAGCGTGTTCAACCCGTGCTCTATATGTAAGACGTTAGTTGTGCATATTCGGAAAAGCGCGTTACTGCGTTTTTCTTTAAGGTGCATATTGTAAGTCGATATTAATGGACAGCCATACTAGCCTTTATGGTGAACGCCACACTCGCCAACGTGGAAGACTCGTGTTGTTCTTACGACCATCGCGTGCAGGGGCTTCTCGAAACATGACATACTGACTCGATAGAGCGACCAATCCCAGTTGTAGTCATCGTACGTGCAGAATGTGCGTGCGCAGCGGTCACGGACATCCCGCCAAAGCTCCCGGTAGAGCACCATGCCCATGTTGTGCCGCGATGAAGCCCACTTTAAAATGTCGACGGTTGAACCAAGCTGGCGATAATTAAATGACTTTAAGTAGGTGCCCATAACAAATATTCGGCACTCTGGACACGCCTTCGGCTGAGCGGTTTCCATTCGACGTAGAACATGCAGGACGTCCGGTGTTACATAGTGATCCTCTTCAAGGAACATGAACGGCCCGTTGTGCTGCGCTGTCGCGTTTAGCGCGTCCATTACCCGGTTCGCCTTCCACCACCAGTGGTGTTTCGTTTGGCAGAACTTGCCTTCCCGATAGTGCCCATAGAGATCTGGGTAGGCGGCGTTCTGACAGCCCAACTTTTTAGCAATACTCTTGGTTGCGTCACGAGGACAGTCCTTTGGATCATCGCCGGGAAATCGGTTAGGTTCGAGTTGAATCGATGACGGATAGAAAATTTGCATCATTTTTGTAAACGTCACAATCTTTGGTAACTCCTCGATTACGCCATTTGCGTCATAGAAGTCATGCGAGAATATCAGCAATGTCCGATTGATGTTGGGTACTGCCCGAAGAGAATCAACTAGCGCTTCAAGATACGTCCATCGGTTATGGACTTGTACTACAATAACGACATCGTGCTCAGCCAGCGGTCCGTATACATCTTCGTTATAGATAGTTTGCATGCGATTCAGCTCGGCCACATAGCTTCGTACGTATGAAGACGCCTCAGACCTGGGTGCTTGGGCCCGTGTGGACGGCTCAATAACCCAAACGCTCCCATTATTCTTTCGTAGCCGGGCAAACGCCCGCGGCAAAGTATCCGACACGGCGTCCGCCGACGGCGCTGGATCTCGTATCTGATACCAGATTAGATAGGTAAAACAGAGCGTTATCGCTGCCTTAGACAGAAGCAGCGAATACTGCCGTCGAAAACGCATCGGCAGCCAGACGCTAGTGGCACAACGCTGAAAGCCTTTTTTTGATGCAGACAGCAACGCTGCAACACCGCGCCATGGACCGCCACGGTTTCCTGAAATACGAAAGATAAAAAAATAACGTACGTGCCAATCAACGAACGCTGACTTGCGACATCTGCTTAATAACAATAAAGAACACTTTGCTTCTATGGCTTGTGAGTGTTTTGTACCTGTTAATGTAAATTGTTTATGCAAATTTGAGCTTGATACCGACAGTAGCAGGCAAAATGACAAGATGACATGTTAAAATGAAAGCGATGATTCGCAGATCAGTATCGGCTGCATCCGTTTGATGCGAGCTCGTACGACGCATACGATGTCGTACTTGGCTTATGGTACACACACGTCTACATTACGTAATACGACTTAGCTCAGCCTCATAGCACCCATAGTACAGGCCATGTAGTGTCAAACTGTACTATATGTAATCATATATATTTGACTATGTACAATATACCATCACTAAACTGATACGAACGATTAACGTAATTTCTCGGTACTACCAATTTGTAAACTCGTTTCGATGAAAAACGCCAGCACCATAAATGTCAGTAATGGAAAATACATACTGCCTGGTTATTCTACAAGATTATGAATGCTATTTTCATAATGCAGTTGCCCAAAATGAAGATCAGGACTTTGATGATCGTCAGTGAAGAAAACACTTTCTTAGCAGATACCCTGCCCGTGCAAGAGAGCCGCGTAAAGACTACGACGTCGTCCTGATTTGGTTTTCTATATATTGCCAAGTTAAGCTCTTTCTTCACTCATTGTTGTTATGATAGCTGAAGCATTATCCAGCTAGCTATTTCCACTGTTCTATCTAGCAACTATAAAGAGGTATTACACAGATGAGAGCCGTAGTGAAACAGCGATTAATGACATAGTTAAATGCAAACTGATATAAACCGTTCGACCACAACTTGGAATAATCTTAACTTATTATGTCATAGTTACTGATGCAAACCATGGATTTTTAACATACTCAGCGCACCAATGTCGATGATTAGCGCTTTTTCATTACTGATAGAATAAAACTACAGCTTACAAAAGAGCTTGTAAAACCGGCGTTAAATCTAAATGTTTGATTATAATGGCTACGATATATGTATAATGTTTTTGGATGAAAGAACGAAATACCTCAACATTTTGAATTAATATGACGCGTGGGCTATGCCCCAAAAAAATGAGCTCGCGCGCTTATCGCTTGACAAAGGCATAAAAATATCACATATTAGCGAGCTCCACCAGCTTTTTTCAAGGCTTCACTCGCACTCTTCTTATAAAAGCCCAGTTCTCTACACGTGTAACCCTCAATGCATACAGTTAAAAAAAAAACAAAAATTTAACACCTAGTTAGAATAAGAAAATCGTCTAAAATATATGGTATTATCTTTTTAACAAGAGACTCTACTAGACCATCCTAGTCTGTAGTGAGCTTAATTTTCTTCAATAGGTCAAATGTAACTTTTGTCCACTTCTGCTTGCATAACCGAATTTGCGTTTACTTTACATCAATACGTAACTTCATAAATATACATAGGCTCTCTGCAACAGACAAAGGTGTCGTCCTTGTCACTCCACCATAATAAGTCAAGTACCTCAGCTCAGACACTTTTTTAGTTCGCTTAGACGGGTGAGGGTGATCTGTCAAAATGCTCGCTTCCGTGACTGGCTTCGATCGAAGGGTTATTGCAAGGAATAATTTAAAAAAATATTTTTCAATCATTGCTCTCTTTGTTTTGTTAGCTAGACTGCTTCTTTAGCTGACCTATTTCAGCCGCGAATTCGAAATCGTTCGGCTTGTGATCCTCAGGAAGTTACGTCTACATGATGATGAAATAACTAATGGTCGTCCACTACGACCATTGAGCAAACCTCTATCACAACTAATAAAGGTAACTAACACAAGCATCCAGCCCGCGCACTGAAGTACGCTAGCATTCAAGAACGCACGTGTAACAACCGCACCGTTGTACAAGCTCATAAGACCCATATGTTTTGCTGGCCTGTCTCCTAACAGAACAAATACTTTGACCAGTCCAGATTCCATCTTTCGAGTTCTTCGTCCACGTTATTGGGTCAGTGCAGACCCACTCGTGTTTTACCTAATCCTTTAACGTTTTAACCAAACACATCGCAAGAACCCTCTATGTTTGCCTCAAAAAGCTGCCGACCACCTATCAGCACCCTAATAATGTTCAAAGGGGTAAACCGATGAAAGTTACTGAGAGCTGGTAATCTCCATCTAGTACACCGAGTAGATTTCTGATATTAATATCGTTTTCGTTTTGTTTGTTATTGTCAAAAGGTGTCTTTTTCCGGGCCCTTCTGTAGACAGCTAACTCACAAGGATTGCGGTTAACTGCGGAATCTAGTCCTTAGGACGCAGCGACTTCTGGAAGGCAAACAATGCGCCCATTGTGGCGCATTAAATGATCTACGGAGAGAGAGAAAGCAACGAGGGCGATCAAGTAGGCGTTGCATATGCCTACCCAGTGCTGAAGCGTCGTTATCACCACGACGAAATGCACGCTAAGCTGGAATCCGATCGCGACCATCTGATCGCCCATATGCCCGTCGTTTGCTTGCATTTCCAGTTCACCTACCTAATCAAGGAGAAAGATATACAACACACACGAGCACTCATTCTCATAAATGCAACCGTGCTACCAGTACGCAACTAACCCTATAATCGTCACCGTCAACCGAACACAATGGAGGTCATCATTGTTGTTTGCATCAATTTAGGTATGTTATTATTATCATCATCATGAACAACACTGAGGGAAGGGAGGCAATAATCTGGAATCGCCAGTAAATTAAACAGCATGGTCCGAAAAATAATTATCTTTTACCACATACATGCACACACACATTTCTATATAAATGTATAAAGCCTAGCGCTTATAGTTTCGATATAGAGAAGCAGACGCCCATGCACACACTCACACGAAGCACCGATAGCAATGACAAGCTCACAATGTAAATCGTTCCCTATGGCGTTAAAAGGCAACTAAGGACCCCTCAAAACAAAAAAATTTGTTCAGTTATATCGAGGATCTTTTATTAGATCCACAGAGAGTCCCGTCTATTAGGTTCCGCCCGCTTTTTTCCGTTCAATTCATTTATTCATTGAATTCGTTGACTCTATGTAGCTCAATAGTTTAACACAAACTGTCAAAAGTTAAAAAAAAAAAACAAAGATTATTGTGAGCGTTTACCTGCTCAACGCAGAACCGATGGGGAAACCCAAATTAATATTAAAATCATTAATGTGGAGGTGCTTGTTCGTACGAACTATTTCTATTCAACCAACAAC
Source organism: Varroa jacobsoni (assembly GCF_002532875.2). Taxonomy (NCBI): domain Eukaryota; kingdom Metazoa; phylum Arthropoda; class Arachnida; order Mesostigmata; family Varroidae; genus Varroa; species Varroa jacobsoni. Next base: position 173,554 of record NW_019212966.1, on the reverse strand, counting down.
AACAGTACGAAATTTTAGTACCTATTTTGCCTTTATTTCAGATTCGCTCCCTCTATAGTTGTGTGCAATGCGACAAATCATTGGTGCATAATAATTATTATTAGTATTTATGCCTCGAGTAGCATATCCCTGACAATCTGAACTCCACCGAGGCGTCTGGAAGCTCGAATCGAAGAAGGGAACCAAGCTAGGGGTAAAATAATGCTAGGACAAGCACACCCCATTGGGCGTTTTTCTGTTCGTACCAGAAGGCAAATGGTTTCCTATAGGCTCATCTTAAATCTAGCACACTAGTCCAACTTCGTCGTATTTAGTATCAGCTAGCCCACTGGCCCATGAACGCTAGCGAGCGCTCCGCTCCGCTCCTTCGCTTGCCTCCACGACCCTATCGCGTACGCTGCACGTTTGTGCTGGAATAACAATAGAATGGCTCAGAGTAATAGGAGGGATAGAGGCGACAGCAGGCCTCAGTAACAGGGAATGTTCCAGCACAGCATCACTGCCGGCCGTTGTAATATTCTCGCTGTGGCCACCAAAAAGGAAATGCCCTTAGGTTTTTAGCCTGCTGGATTGGCACCTTGCGTGCTCGTAACTAACCGGAGTCATCTTTTTTTATTAAAGTTTCCTTTCACCCAAGCCACGCAAAAAGCAGAATCGCAATAGGAATGAGAAGTGCCGAAAGTTATAGCGTGGCAGAACCAGCGTCGGAGAACGAACGTCAGCAGTGTTGCGAGTGAAGGGACTGTAACGAGGGTAACAGTCCCTTCACTCGCTCCTCCCTTCCTTTCACTACCTTCTATATATAAGTAATAACAGAAGCGGAAACGATGCGTGGGCCACTGCGTCGCCGACGCCGTCGCAGCGTTGCTGGTCTGTTTAAGTCGTGGGTATATCAGAACCACAAACGAGCTTCCCAGAGCTCGCAAATGCGGTTCTTTCCGTTCGGTTCTTTGCTAGGATTGCCACAATTATACTATCAGTACCGCTAGTCATTTAACTGCTGTCGGTGATAGAACGACTGACTATCTTAATATTTGTATTTCTCGTATATTTGTATAATCATACTTGTATAGTTCGGACTTACAGTGATAAGCATCATGGACGTCACAAGGGAAAACCGCAGAGAGCGAACGGATAGTTACCTCGTGATATCATTGATAATCTAAGAAGGTTACAAACTCCCATTCTTCTCAGTTAGATGATACATAACACGCGAAATACTTCCCATTAACACATACTCATTCTAACAACTTATTATACCTGAACAGCGTGATTTTTCTGTTACAAAGAGCGATTGCGAATGAATGAAATTAAACTCGGATTCGTGTTGTGTGTAGCGCTGACATAAATTAACTAACAAAGAACAACAAAGTAACAGTAGCAGTTCCTTTATGTGAGTGGGGGTATCTAGTAATAAAGAAACACGTGCACTCTATGCAATGGAATGACGGCTGAACATCCATGTGGGTATATTGGGTATGTGTGAGTTGATCCTGAATCCTTGGCTTAATGTCCTTTCGACGAGGTAATCTTCTTTTTCATCTGGCATAGAAGCGTAAGAAGAACTGCTACCTAGAAAACCATTGTAAACGTAACATTCCTTAAGCTTATCTGCCTCCATGAAGATGCCCTGAATTTGGATGCACTACGACGCTATGCCTATTCATTAGGCAGAGATCACGATTCAATTTCAACCTATTTCAAAGAAAATGTTTATAAACGGGGTATGATCCTCGGACAGTATGGTTGAGAGGCCCATGTGGATTATTCACGTTGTACGCTTTTAGCGTAGTTTGTTAGATAAATAAACATATGAAGACGAAATATCTAAATAACAAAGCTGACCAGACTCCAAATGCGCAGAATTCCTTATCAGAACATAGTAACTACGCAAGAAAACTCCAGCAAACGAATCAGTAAGTATCATACAAGGTTATGCTACGAAGTATCATACACTGCCGGCCGGAAACCGTGCGGCGGGCTTTGACACAAACAGCTCCAAATATTAAGTTCTAATTCACCGTCCAATAATTCCGTCCGAGCAGAACAGCAACGTCACAAATCGGCTTCTCGCAAGCTAGAGATGCAGATAGAAAGCAAGAGAGAAATCGCAGGAAGCTCAAATGGCTACCCCTTTTATTACTGCTGCCCTTGCAGCTCCCTTGTCACAGTTCAGGTATTATGGAAAAAGGGTTCCGGTGAGGTTTCGCCGGAGGCTATCGAAACGAGATCCCCATGAATTTCCAGTGAAGGCCTAAATAGTGAGAATTGCAATCCCTTGCGTTCTCTATGGCATCGCAACCTTCGCCTCACACCACCGTTCTTGCCACATGAGACTTAAGGAAGCGTTCTATTGGGAGATGCTTGCTTTTATGTAGAAAAAGCCGCAAGAGTCGCGGCAATGGGCGGCCTTTAGGGAAAAATGTGAAAAGAATACAAATGAAGCACGTTATAGGCCTTTGGCTGCACACCAGCTGGTGCAACCAAGCCTAGCCAACCTCGTCCTATCGTCCTGCTAGGCCTGTCGTCCGCAAGTGTCGAAGCTTTTCCTGTCGATACAAAATGCCATGCTGCACTTTGCCGCGCTGTATTTCAAACGCACAGCTACAGGAAAGGAGGGCGTTTAGAGATGGAATAAACAACATCAATTTCGTTCACAAAACCAAAAACTAGTCATGTCAGCGTGTTCAGAAGAACGAGACATACGAGTAACATCGTTCACAGAAGAAAGGGAAACAACGATCTAATGGAAATTGCTCTACGAACGTATAGCATCAGCAATAAAAATATTACCAGTAAGTAGTACACGTATTGCTTTGCCGACATTACGCATTGTCTATTAACGACTTCGGTACGATATAGTTACTAATTATATTTTAGGATATTTTACTTGTCATTTCCTCTTCTACGCGTATCGAAAACACCTGTTGCACTGTACTTACTATCTACTGTACAATAGTGTATTTGCCTAAGCTAGGTACACTCCAGTCCTCAAGAAACAACAGGGCATTAGCTTGCACAAATCGAACCCTGCTAATCCCAGCGGGTATGTTTGAGCATTATTTGATTTTCGCGGCTTCTCTACCCTAGGATGCCTTTTATAAACTTACAGCTTGGTTCATACATGTGGACAATCGATAAATTTGCCTGAAAACGATCACAAACCAATCGATAAACTGATGTTAACCGTGTTAGGCATATGGTAGGTTTATTTTCTGTGTGACCTACAGTACCTGCCACCTGTGATATTCAAATGCAAACGGCAGGCCATGGCCGCCTTTTTAAAACAACCAGCGATTTCATAGTAAAAATTAATTTTATTTACCTTTCGCTACTGGCACTATACAATTAGTAACGAGGCCTTCGACCGAAAGAGATTAGGACTGCAGCGATCGAGGAGCCCATAAAGGTGTCACTAGATAAGCATTTGCGACAGCCAACGTGATGCGACTTTACGCGTCACCGTGATTCCTATTTACGACCGTTACTTACGCCAACTACACCGCTGACTGAGTATCGCCATATTGTTTAAAGACTGACAGCTCTGCTCGTTTAACAATTAAGCAGCAGATTATCGACGGTGAACATGGCGTCATGCAAACATCGTGTTATCTCTACCAGTCAAATCAATTTACAAGAAAGGAAGAAAGGACAATTTGTCGAAATGCTTTTACTCGTTTCGTTATGTCCTATTTGTATTTATCAATTATCAAGTGAGGTTTATGTCGCTGCATCAATAAAAAGTGTATTCAGTGTAACAGCAGAAGGGTGCTATACCCCTATTCATTCCGTTTGGACTTGCCAGACAGCGTTATTAACGGCGGCATTATGGGTCCGCTAATGCAGGTTACTACTAGGTGCTGCTCAGAGATGCTCCGGAGAAAAATGGTCGGTTGTACAGTGTACCGTCTGGCCATTTTTTCCAGTCGCGATATTCTCACAAGCTGTACGCAAAACAATTTACTCCTCGGACTTCCTGTTTCCCCCCGAAACGGTGAAGGCATTTTCGATTATCGTCAACCAGAATTTAGAGCTTGACAAAGACCCGACAAAATCAAAAAACACCGGGAAGTCCTAACTAGCTAACCGCTTAATTGCAATATTTACGGTCTCCCATGCAAACGCATCGTAAACGTTATCACCAAGCAGCCCGGGCTAACCAAGGGCGATAATGCTCGCGACAGGTGGAAGCTGGAGCCAAGTATTGAGCCATTGGGTGACCGGAGAACGCATCGAGAACTAATGCTGATCTTGGTGCGGTAGCCGGGATGACATCATTGACAAGCGACGATACGTCCTGATCGATCCTCTGCGCCTCGTCTACCGGAAACGGTTTCGTTAACCCGCGACCGTTTCGCTCCTATTGCTAACCAAACTAAAGGTTGCTGAGATCCAACGTCGCCTTTCACTGTTACAGATCGCTCGTCGATTCAGAACGTCACCGGCAGCATCGATTCCGTCAAAGTCGTCAATCAGGCGCATAGCCACCGACAGATGCCTGCACATGGTAACAGCGTTAGCCACTTTTAAATGGCTGTTTGTGGCAAATGAAATCAGTCACAGTGATTCAATAAGCTGCACTTTGGTAAAAAGTGCTGCTTCCCCAAACAACTGGTAAAGTTGTTTGGCGAATACCACAAAAGCAGATACAGTGCGGGCATAGCGTGAAGCACAGATCCGTAAACACACCAGTGAACGGCAGGAAGTTGTGTAAAATTAGAGCTATCGAACTGTTACACGGACGGCACAGAAAACGTCCGCTCATACCAAAGTTAAAACGCATACACACACACACACCCATTCACTAGCACAAAATTCGAACAAGCGCCGATTCCGGACGAAGCAGGGCAACCTTAATTTCAAAGATTTCAATATAATTCTTTTTCACAGCATAATTTTTTTATCTAGTAGCATAATCTACTTTAATTTTTCACGCTACTTGATGCATGTTCAGGTCGGCTTGCAGAGATATTTTACTTAGTTACGCAATCGAATCTAGCTAAAGTAGGTGTATGGGTGTGATCGGCGAGCGTGATCTGTAGGCGCATTGTCCATATAGCTGCCTTTGCGAATCTGTCTAAAAAAGTAGAGAACTGGTCTTGGAAATTGGTTTGCTATTATCTTTACTGTCCAATATCTCGGTATCAGTAGATTTGTTGTCAGTCAAATGTCAATGTTTGACGATCAGTCACCGATTGATTACCTCCTGCTGCTGTCGATGGCAAAAGCAGAAGATATTTTCGAACTTTGTTTTGTTAAAATTTGTCTGACATTTACCAGTTAACAGGGATGTTATTTACAGACCGATATACGTTCAGGCAGTTTTATTACCACGAAATTCACGTTTCTGCATATGCACCGAACACGTGTCTGGCAGACTTGTTGCCACTTAGAAACATAGGAAAGGTCTAAAGGAAAAAAAAGCACGGCGAAATACATACGAAATGTTAGGCAGGGCCATTTAGGACTAACTACATGTGTATAGCTGAGAGATTAGTGATGCAAACTCTGGTCGTTGACGCAATATTCACGCTCCCTGTTCTTACCTACCTACCTACCTACCTACCTACCTACCTACCTACCTAGTAAATCCAGTACCTAGTAGATTCAATAGGCGGCTTAATTTATTCATGGAGGCCGACCATTTAACTCCACGACTGAGCCTCTTAGACTGGGAAATTCGCATTCTACTACTGATAGATCATGCAAGAGACGCTGGCATTTTTCGAAGAAGTAGTGGTGTCTTTATTTTCTCATTCCAGTCACACAAGAGTTGGAATAACTGATATTGTAGAGTACTGATATTCGAACATTTCTAGCATTTTCATTATTTGATCGACAGTATGTTCAAGCAAAAGTACTTTCTTAGAAATCATGATTCATATTGTTAGGATGTGCTCAGTCGCTTCACTCGAATGAAGATCATCGTGTCTGGCCGATGATTAGTCCCGTTTTTAATAAGATTTGTTTCAATACTAACTTTTTAATAGCTTTAATTGGCCCGTGTTAATATTGTGTACTCATTTTTTTCGATATCGTCATTGAGTGTCTGTGCCACAGAAAGAAACGCACTTGTACAAGTTTTGAGAGTGTAAATTACTTACTAGTTTCGACGAATAAAAATCGTAGTCTGTGACGGCATGACCTTGACTGCTGATGTATCGTTTAGGCCCTACACGTTTTTTTTTTTTTATACCAAGCTACCAAATCGTGTTTCCGGAAGCAAACCGTAGCAGTGCACCAATCAAATCAGCTATATGTTTCAGTACTATGACTCGTTCGTCAACAACGGTAGCCACCAATTTCCCTGCTCCACTGCGCCGGCAATTGTACAACAGAATAGCTCAAGCTTTCCATCGAAAAGTGAATTGGCGGTCTCGCTACAATGAGATCGTTCCGTCCTTTTGCAGGTGACGATTGAAGGCGCGCACGCCCAGACGATGATGGTATTTGATCTCTCTCACAGAACCTCACTAGGCAGATTTGTTTCTTTCACTAAAGTTTTGTAAATACATTTCGGGCCGTTGTGGTCCATTGTATTACTTCGATTGGCATGCTTCGGCCAGTCTCATTCACTCAACGAATGTTAGAGTACATTAATTCTGCGCTACAGTTTTTTGAGTCAGCGCTAAATTGCCCAGGAGCAATGTGCAGCCGAGGCAGTAAGATCAACCGTGCTCAAAAAGAAATATCTATTCCCTTTAGATCTATACAGATTAGATCACCCTGGTAATCGACGCCATATTGCCAAATGGCGTGATTTTTTGGGAACGCTCTAATGTCAGGTGGGGAAGTAGCGGGCTGGAAAAGTTTCTGCGAAACTTATTCAACCCATCAATCTATTCGAAACAGTATATAAGAAAAAACACTTGCGCGTGCTAGACAGGAAGTCTGCTTAGTAGACAACCACAGATGCCAAGTTTTGGTAGCTGATGGCGTTATAAAGCCATAGGTAATATAGAATGATCGCATCGAGCGAGATTCCACTTGACATACAATAAATGATCGATTCGGCCTGCCGGCTTCTATTATGATTTATGGGTGGGGAGCGTGTTAGGTATGAATAATAATGTTGCTTGCATCGGGTCACCTTGGCGCGCACAGGCTTGGCGAGCTGCATGACAAACAAGTTCATGAAGGCCATCTTCCCTATTAGACAAATACCAGTCAATCAATCGGCCTTCTTTATAGACCGTGAACTGATCGACAACGCAGTGGAAGTCGCTTCCGTTTCTGCCTAAATACAACTCATCTAGTACCTCGTGTACTCAGTACCTAGGTGGCAAGTTCGTATCCCTGGCACCCTTCGCGACCCTTCATAATTTTCCACTTGCATATGTGGAATGTGTACGAACGCTAGCAGTCACGTTATCCAGCATTTATATTTGGATTTACTGCATAAACGACAACTATACGAAAACAATTTTCAAGCCTCATTTTCATCGTTACACCTAAAAGGCCTCATATTTACCCAGTCATGCACCCAATGATGGCTACGCTATCCCCATGTCCTCTTGGTCTATTTTTGGTGTTAAATATTATGATCGATGGGACTGTCCGGAGGTGGCAGAATGCTCTAAAGACATCCATTGTGTAATATTTTACTACTGTTCTGACAATGCACCGTCGCTCGGACAACATTACTCGGACCTGATAACATGTTGGACCTAAGAACAAATATATATATCGTGTTGATCTAGGTAGATAGCTTTAAAGTGACGTATCTCCGATGAGCGGGGCCAACGTAGGCGTAATGTGAAAAAGCGAAAAGTAAATCGGCTAAAGGTTGTTTATGGAGCCTTTATTTAGGCCAAGCGTGAAATGTTTTGTAAACATTCATTTTTGAACTTTTCGGTGATATAATAATGACTAGTTTGAAAATTCAATTATGATAAAGGCACAAACGCTGCCAAGATGCATAAGAAAATTGTCGAAACAAATGGCCTACCCAAAGATAGTTCTGTCGCTCTCGTTCTGGAAATCACAACGTGTATTGAAGGAATTGAAGTCAGTCCCGGAAGTTACGCAAGATTGACACGTAACTAGACGTCATATTGACAAGAGGCTCGCAGAGCGATCGATCCAGACACGTATTGTCGATAGCTAACAAGATTACAACAAGGTATTGAAAAAATCGACCGTAAATAGTGAACTGGCAAGAGCTTGCATTCAACTTTGGCCGTACTGAGCCCTGGCCTGTACATTTGCCTTCCTAACATAAGCCGAATGGACAAATTCAGTGCATTCGCCAATAGCCCCGATTTTGCACCTCAGACTTATCTGTTTCAGTCCTTACAGCGAGGATGTTTTTCAATACAGGGGTGTAATAAGCATTTGTCACAGCCGTTTACTCAGAAAGCCTGACAATTACGAGATTATGGTGCTCCCACAAGAGCAGCAGAGCGTCATCGTTCGAAACTATGCATACTGACTTTAGTACGGACACAGGGTCTGAAGGGAAGGGGTCTTAAGGGACATAAAACTGTGTGCGGTGAGCGAATGGCGGTTTGGTTATGAGGGACACTCACAAATGCGCTTAACAATTGTTACAATAACTACTATGCATTTACATAACTTTACGTCAATCAAGAGGTTTCTTCCGGCTAAAAAAAAGTGTGCCGATTCACATGATCGTTCTGCCGTCAGGTTAGGTCAAGCATTAAGGTGACATGGTCGGGGCCTATGCGACTGTGGATGCACCTCGTATCGCGTGACTATACGACCACGTGACATTTTGAGCTTGTACTGCCACCTGTCGACCTGCGAACCATCACCGAACATTGCTTGAATGGCTGACTGTTCAGACTTTCGATTCTATTTTGTTAATTGAATATTATAATCGAAAGTGATACACGAGGACGTAGGGACGTTTAGTCACTGGTTCTATCCTTCGGCGCTGACTTCCGTGACGTGGCCAACCAAAGTGGTAGACGGCCCATTTCAGACTCCGCATCCACTAAACCAGTTAAGCGTATCACATGTTATCTAGAAAATATCAGTAGATGTTTAGCTATAAGATTTAATTACCGTTTCTCGTATTGTGGCACGGTATTCGTTTTCCGCCTTCTGAATTTTTTTTTCAATTTCTGGCGATTTTCTTTGATGATAGGAAGTTTGCATGCGTTAGTATGCTGAATCATCGCGGCCACTAGCACAGATATCAACACCGTTGATATAGAGGAAGATGATGTCACTTCGGACCGTCAGAGAGAGAACAACAAAGCAATGCTTAATTAATTATGGCAAAGGTAATTACTACATAATAGTACTTCTAGTAAAATAGGCGAAAGCATTAGTCCATGGCACTGTACGTACCGGTCATCTGCACTTTGTAAAAGTGCAGATGACCGGTACGTTCTCCTTGCACAGAGACACATTGCTTAGCATGGTTAAATAACTCAGGTCTATTGTCGAGCTAGCTGCGGATTTCCAATCATATCATAAACGGAAATATAAATATTACTTCCGTCTACCCAATACACACGGGCATAGAAAACACCAGCTTTTTTTCTCACATTTTACGCATCTGCGACTGTTCGCTGGATTGATGTTTGACGTCGTGTCGACTCGCGTGTGTGTTTTTTTGGCCTTCACCAAGGGATATATGGTCACGGCGCTCGCGTTTTGACTACCGTCAATGGGGGCCAAAGTTTCCGCAACACTTCCGTACCCTTTAGATGCAGTAGTGAGAAAACTTACCTGCTCTTACTTCATTTGTTTGAAAAGTCCAGTTATTGTTCGGCATGGCCACATACAACAATGGGGATGAGCGCAAAAGGCGTTCATAACGTGTTTTGGAAATCTTTCCCGCCTCTTGTAGATTCGACGGCCTTGGAGAACGTTCTGTATTCATTATAGGGTGGCAATATACTTTTTCGCCTGCCTGCCTGCCTGCCAGCTAGTTTATCCGGTGCAGACAATATGTCTGAGTCTCTCTCGCCATACGAATCGCTTGTTTGTTTGTGATCGCCCCCTTTTCCTGCTCTGACATAACGCGGAGTAGTAGCAGCTGTTACATCGTTGTGTCCGCAGCAGCCTTACCAGTAGATAAAGATGTAACAGATTAAACGTCTGTAACGGTTGTGCTTACCCATACACACATACGACCAGATATTAACGCAGACACAGGCGAAAATAAACACCAAAATCGTCAGGGGCGGCAACAGCAGATGTCGTTCGAAGTAGTGGCAGCGATACTAGCTATAACCGTAACAATAGCGGGGCAGGATACTAGGCCACGTTCCTCGAGGGCAAATTTACATGGATGCACGATGCGTCTTGCAGGTCAGCTAAGCGCAAACGTCACTTCGACGGGGCGGTAATGGCTGTCAGTGCTACATGTGAAACAACGCAGGCCGAGAAATCTAGAATAACAAGAAAAAAACGTTCATTTACTACTCATTTAACGGAGTTGACGCCGTTACGCCGGATGTTCGCAGTACACAATAAATACACAATAAACTTTTCACTCCTATGCCGTTTACTGCGCAAACAACTTTACGAACGTATATTCGTCGCACACGAGAGACTGCGAATCGCTTCTGTTGAATGGTACGACTGACTCGGATCCGATGCTGAGGTTCTATAAGGAGAAATTTCTATCGGGTCAATGCGAATTTGTACTAAAGACTGCTAATAATAATAATAATAAGGTGCTTTCATTTGTTGATTTACTCGAATCACTGAGATCGACTTCACGTTTGTTTACGGGTGGAAAAATACGTTGAACTCTCTTTTAAAGAACGTTTGATAAGGCCACTGTTTATCGCCAGCCGGCCGGCCGGCGCACCTGTTTTTCTATACAATATTGGTCGTACTATTGAAATTAAGTCGATCCGTCTCTACGTAAAGTTCTATTCGAAAATTTACAGTGTAAAAAAGTGGATCGTCATTATACCGAATTGTTACAGCCGTGCGAGATTTACGTTTTCACATCGGTCCTACGAAAATGAACGAGTATAGGTTCATGTACTTCGATCTACAGGTAGGGAATGAGTAATCTTCATGCAACGAATATTTTATCTATCTTAGTATTATTGTATGTATATTATCAATATGCGAATGCATCATTTATGCGGGTCCTACGTACTTACGTCCTTACAAAATGGGGTTACCTAATTAAAATGGGTTTGAACACTTGATAAATAATCGCCCTTTATTGCGGCTCGAATACATGTATACATGTATCAAAACGATTGTTTTAGGGTTGATATTTGTTACAAACACATAAATGGAGAGCATACTGACAATTCGACAACACTCAATGAAATCCCCAGTGAACGCATCTTGAACGCAGGGCATTCGTATTGTTTCTATGTTGACGTTGGTGGTCGACGGGTTCACTCGACCATGATGATGACGCTCAGACCACAAGCGAACGGGTTAAAACGAGAAGGTCTGGTATGAGCGTAATCCGAGTGTTTTAAGATTCTCAGCTTTAATTCGTTGTTTGACAAATATGCCACTGTCGCATAGCTGAACTCGCTGCACTTCGACGCTAGAACTACTCGGAAAATCAGACACACAGCGAAGCACAACAGTAACCGTATCTGAGAAACAACAAGAACGGCAACAGGATGACAGCATTCTAATGGTTTTCTCTGAGTTCTCGGGTACCTGGCCGTTAGAGGCCTCGTCGCCGCACCGGCCTACGGTCTTCGCCCTATCTGACGTTCGGCCTTCATTGGCTCACAGTGACGATTGTTAACCGAACGCTTATAGACCCACTGGAACGTATGCGATGGAAATACCATTGTGGGAGTCCTCTAGAGTCAGGGAACGTAACTGACCCACCTGAACGTAATTGTGAAGGGAACACGGCAAAGCCCGAACGGGACAAAAATTGTCACGTTGGTTTTTTTCCGACAGTGTTCTGAATAGGACATTTGATGGATGGGTGAATCAATGGATTGACGAAACTGACTGCTCTAAAGTTCTTTTTGATCTTCCCTATTGTAATACAATTGCAGGACGTGCCAGTTGGATATCGTTGAGAACAGGCTAGAGATAGGGTACATCAAACACGGCAATACAACCTAGCTGACATACCATCTCCGAATAAAACAAACTGCGTAAAGACGCTCGTACGCAATCGCTAGTAACTTTTTTTCCTTCAAAAGATGCACAGTGGTCAAGTATTTTGAGTATTTGAATATGCCCTATTTTTGATATGATATCATTTTGTTTGAATCGAGCTGCTGAACTGAATATACTACGTACATGGAACGGGAATGGGTTAACCGAAATCATACATTTCGGGTCAATATAGCCGGGTCAATGAAAGTTGCAGGTTCATGACTGAAAACCCACTGTGGGAGACATCATTGTAATTCGGATAAATGAATCACACCGGCTGTTTGCTCTTTCGGTTGTCTTACGCCTAACAGGTAGCTTTGCCTTGAGTCTAGTTAATCAAACGTATCTGCTACGACACCGTTGAAGCTCCGTACTCGCCAATGAGTCGTTCATAACGTGTTGCGGTAATTGCAATTATCGTTGTGTCCCTTGAGAAAACAAAAGGCGCAGTGGCTTTCGGCGTTCATTAAACGCAGCCTCGTTTCGTGGTGGATTTCTTTGCTGTAATAGGCTCAAGGACCAATGCGGCCTTGGTTGGGAAACGGCATTTAGCTTTTATCGCAAGTTAGCCTCTTTGTTCTTTTATGGTCCCGAAAGACAACATTCAGAGTTGCCTGTCTTAACGGGCTCAAAGTAGGGAATTTCGCTATAGCTATCGACGATACCCGGTAGCGTCTGTGTGATAACTGCGGTTTTTGTTTGTCATCGACTCTTGCTTGCTCCACTAAGTCAGCTCGTCGGCGGAACTTCCGTAAAAATCGCCGCTAATCGTCGCTGCCAAACCCTTCGGTACTGTGACGCTGCAGTAAACAACACTGTTCCCCGCATAACATAGAAGCAAGCAAGTGCTAGCCGACTAGAGCAAGTTCTCTATAAGAGTATAACCTAAAATACGCATGTGGAAAATGGAGAATTATTTTTAGCACCTGACTATTCATGTGTCCTGAATCTGTTTCTGCAAGCCACCAAACAGTGTTGCATCAAGCAGATGCACAAGTAGATATGATAGGATAGAGTAGATTAAGATAGATAAATAATATTTATCTATAACCTTAGGTGACCACAATGAAGGAACACTAAGCGATTGCCACATTCGATCATTTTTATAGTCATCTAAGCGTGCATACATCATGCTTCCGTTGAAAGGGAGCCGTTGACGGCTACCAACGATCGGCCATACCGACACAATGCATATCCCACAGCACTTTTATAGACACCTACATTAAACAGATAACTTTGAATCATTCACGGATGCAACTGTACGATACGTGCAGTCCTCGCTGTGAAATATTACCCATCTGTCATCGCCAGGTGCCGGGTTTAGCCAATTCTTGGCTAAGAGAGTGCGCGATAGATAATGATTCAGCGGTCAATATCGGGGAACGTTTACATTGGATACGACGAATGTCGCATGTCTAGCGGGATACATTGCCACAGGAGGCGGAGCTCACCGTAGCACTCACCTATAGCAGTCAAAACGCGCCTACTTGCCAGCGACAGATCCATAGGCTCAGCAGTTATGAAAATCTAGTAGTTATGGTTGAAACGGATGCGTACGAACACATTTGAAAGAAGCTAAAGTACCCTTTTGTTCAAAGAGCTTTTCCCTTAGCTCCACTTGATTTCCCACCTGACACAGAACATGCATCAAATCGGTATGTATCAATATAGAATACGTTCAGACGCAGAGCGTGTTAGTCGTCTGCTAAATATGCAGGGACGGTTCGCTAGTCCTTCAGACTAGCAAATGTGTCGTGCGTATCACCAATCATTTCGTCACCAGCTAATGCCTAAATCAACCTTAATTCATAGCCTCGTTTGCGAACTCCCAAGCGATCCCTCAACAGCGATCGGTAGTTCTAAGCGCAACTATGGAATTATGTTAAATGGTCATCTTATTATGGAAGAATCACCCTGTAGGTTGCATAAACCCTTTGTCACCTCGTTGTTTCTTCGATTTTAGCTCACAGAATCCATGAAGAAGTAACGCGTTATATAAGCACGATGAAGCGAACGCTGTGTCACTCTTGCAGCGTTGTCTGAAAAATAAACCGCACTCTGCGGGACGAGCCTGCTATTGCCAGGCAACCAGGTACACTTATGTACTTACAACGCGCAAGACCCTTCAATAGCTCTTCAGTTGTAGTGTGCGTACAAAAAACTACAATCTTCTAGCCTACTTGTAGCAGAGGTCTTGATGCAAAAGTCGACAGCTATTGTTCATCGCAAGCAGAAGCCAGTTTGGCTCGCAAGCTATGTAGGAACTCAAAGATTAGACGTCACAGAGGAGACCACACCAATCATTAGAATTCATTCTTCCAAACATTAAATAGTCACGTACGTGTACATCATCGTTCTTGTGGGCCTGATTACAATGATGAATTATCAACATTGAATAGTACAGCACATGAGTCTACTTGAAACTGCCTTTGGTACTTGTTTTCTATACTTCAACATTATATTCGGCTCACTTAAATCGTTGTTGGCGGTATTTTTCACGTGTTTTTGTAGTTACGCCTTTTTTTTTTAACTTGAAGTAGCCAAAATTCCCCGCGTTAAGGTCATCTATGTGTGTGATTAAGCAATTTCGTTCTCGTTGTTCGAGCATTTCACGACTGTTAAATTAAATAAAGCTACATATATATAATAAATACGTATCATACACTGGTGGTCTCATTAACCTTAGTCAAATGCGTCGTATTTAATAGTTGATAACAAGTTGATCGTGTTCGTTAAGCTTTACTTAAACACCTGCTCAGGACGACACTGTCCTAATAGCCATCGACGTTCGTGCGCTATCAGTTCCTCTAAAGCGAGTACAAAGACCGTCGACCTGTCACCGAAAGCTAGTAAAAAAATCAATGCTGCCGGCACTGCAGCGTAGATAGCGTTGATGTAATGAAACATCCGGCCTATACAGAGCAGTACCCAATCAGCTCGGTAGCTAAAATGTTATTTTCCGCTAATTTTCGCCGATTTACCGCCTGTTCGAGCCAACCGGAACGATACTGTCTTGCTTCATCCAGGTCATTAGTCAGCAAGGATTATTCTCCAAGGAGTATTGCGAACGCATCTAACGTATATTTAATATAGGGCCGCGTTCGACCACCAGTAAACAAGCAAAGGTGCTCACCGACTTCGTTATTATTTAAGGCTATAGAACGGCGCCATCGTTGACAATGAAGCGTTGAGCAAAGGCTTTTAATTGAAGAAAAAATTGATTGTAATAATAAGCGTTCTTTGAACTGGTCATTTACCCAAACAGAAAAAGCAGAAAACAGACATTTAAATACATCGCATAGAACTAAAATCTGGTTTCGATCCCATACGGCCACGCAGTTAGATTGTCAACGGTAGAAATATTTTGATAATGAACAGGTATAGTAGAATTATTGAAATAGGTAGATTTCGTTAGATTTGTATCATCGGGCTAGTCCTACTCGAGGCCAAATTTCAGACTAGCGAGATCCAGTTGAAGGATGCGCAGGAGACATACTGCCAAAATTATTCGTTGTATATGTCCAAAAGCGAGGTAACCCATAATCTTATTAATGAATAAGGAAAGCGTATGATGAGGAGCGAATTTTAACCTACACCTATTTCTTTAAACGCTTGTTTTAGTTCCATAATGACCATCCATAGAATACGGCATAAATCTCAATACTCGCGGGGTCTACTAGGTAACACTGTCTGTCGATTGCCATCGACTGTCAAATATATCTCATTTGATGAGGATCTAGGCAACTCTTGCGCCAAAAGGACTGCGTTGAAGCATATCCGATACCCGAAGAATACAAGTGACGCAAATAGCAACAGGGCATGAAGGGTAAAGGCCTCTTGCAACTGATGCAGTTGCTCCATGACGCTGACTGCCTAAGCAGATTATCTGTTGAGATACGCGGCGAAACGGCAAACGGTGCGAGTCTCATGGTTTCTTTCATTGTACCAACTTTTAGAAATACACTTTTTCGATCGCCCACTAAAGTAAAGTTCAAACACAAACGTGGCCGAAACCAAGGTCTACTTAGACCAAAATTAAAGAAGTCATTTTAAAACGCCTTCATGTTGATTCTGGCATTTTTGTTATTGTATTCTCGACGGGGCTAAGTGTCATTGATTGGATTTCGCGTACTGTCTGATACCTTACTGCAGTAAGTGCTGTTATAATTTTCGAATAAAATAATCCAAAAGAAACGACCCAATATTTTGCTTTCATTACTTCTGATATGGGCAGGCCAAAAAAGAACTGTTCAACATTTTATCCTTTAGCATAATTTAACTATATGAACTATGAACAAACAAGCGGAGACCAGAAGCATCGGTGATTCGGCATTGCGAGGAGAGAACCATCTCATGCCCCATCTACCTGCGCGATAATAAAGGGCAAACAAAGTATCTTCAAAAACGATTTTGATAAAACTTGCTTCCCTGAGAGCGTTTCTACAGGCATAAGCCATTCAAATGACCTTTTGTGTTCTCTATGGTCTATAGCACACGGTTCCCACGTCCGCGACACAGTAGTCTATATGCCGCAATGTACCCATTTCGAACTACCCCTAGATCATCCCGACAAAATACATCATATGTGTTTCTGTTACAGTATGATATGTTTGTTCTACGTATGAGTTATCGATTGAATCTTTTACTTCGGGTATTACGGATACGTTGAGATCTGTATTATATCGGCCGCACTTAACTAGAATTTTACTTGTGTGATGGTGATCCTTCTGGATCGTGAGTATAGATTCTTTGAACACTTGACGTTCAAAGTAAGTGGTTTTCGTCTATAAGCTTCGTATTCGAGTAACAGTTACCAGCCAGTCTAAAGCATCGCCAACAGTCGTACTGTCTTCCTGCAGATGCTTAACGATCATACAACATAAACTCGGCGCCTGCAACTCGACACAGCATCTCGTGGCTGCTGTTGCAGTTGTCCTTGTCAGTACTGTCCCAACTCTGAAGGACCAGCTCACCAGTCAGAAAGGCCAAGCAGTCCTTCATCTACCGTAACCTGATGTTATTTGCCTGACTCTTGCTTTGTTATCCCGAGTCTGTCTACAGACACTTATCTCTTCGATTAACTAGAAATGCGCATTTTTGATGTTCAGCCTAGCGATCACTGGCTAACGAATCGATAACACGGCGTAATACATTTTGCCGACCCGTTGTTGGCTATGTAGGCTTGCGCGGGATCGATTGTCTTTGTTTAAGGCAGAAAGCGGGATGGAACAGGAGGCTATGAGATAGAACTGTGTCGAGCAAAGGCTTGCTCAACGTTTTTTGGCCCTCTTCTCTCGTCCTACAACGCAACCTGCCGACGAGCTAACGACAGTCATGATGATATATATTTAAATACCGGCTAAACCGCCAGAAACAAGTTGTCACAACTTGTTAAAAAAAAAAAAATATTACCTAGTTGTTACTTCACTGCACTCAACGGTAAATGACAGAAACGTCGGAAAATAATTGCAGTCGCTAGTTCATTATCCAGTCAAGATAGCTGTTCGATGCTTACCTGTTCCTGCGCCTTTGGAACGCTAGGCAATGGACGACTGAGAATCGATGCCGAGACGTTGGCGGTAGTGAATATAAAAGATCTGCTCCAATCAATTCGGATCAATCGAACACCGATAAAACACTGAGCGATCAACTGGTGAGTTAACCGACCTATTCGTTCATTTCTTTCTCTTTTCCGATGTTCTCTACGATTAGCGAATCTTATGAGCTTATTGCTCATCATTCCGTCAGGTACAACTTAGCTACATAGGACCAGTATGTTTATCCATTAAACATACTAAAAATAGCGCTTCTACGTCGTCGCTCGGCGCAACTAAAGTTGCCGGAACCACCTGGCACCTATAGCGAGAATTCTACGGCTGTGAGTTCTACTCGCACATAGAAAGTGCACTCCACTCGACGTTTCGAATCCATCGAGAATAGGCTTAGGCCATTTTTGAAAAAGGATAAAAATAGTCCTTGTGGAGCAAAAACACATACAGACTGATTCCTACAGTCGCCACTTAGCTCCATCGAATAGTACGAGGTGACGAGTAGAAAACCCATTAATTATTCAGTTATCGAACAGGATCAGCTGTCTCGTTCACTACCGGCTTCGATATATATGCCTATTTCGCGCTACTTCAATCATTTATCGCGTCAAGGTCGAGAGTTGAAAACAAACAGTTTTAAGAAATCGAACAGGAGAAGTAACTATAATTGTTACTCACCTTTTCCACTGGTCTCATTTCACTGGAGAGCTCGGACCATTCCCGCATCTTTCCGATTGTTAGACAAAGGGAAAATCAAATCATGAATTCCAATTAGAACAGCTATAGCAATATAAAGGTAGACAAAATACGCGTTTACCTGGCGTTCGAGAAATTTGCAGAGCGTTGTATTGATTTAGACCGAATATGAAATTTAGAAGACTGAACTAAGACAAGAAGCGGCAATGCAGAACGTAGATCGCTTTGCTGAATTTGTGGCCCGATTCCGCGTCACAGACACTGTCGAAACAGGAAACCCGGGACTGCCCTCGAGAGCCTATTTTAGGTCGTTCCCAAGCCAATATGTCAATTTCAACGCAGCGTCCTCAGTAAAATATAATAAACAACAGCACATTTCAGGTATGTTTCTTGCAAACCAGCGTATATGTTGCTGGGTGCAGACGCGGAGTATAGAGTGCACGCACCTGTTGTTCCTAATTGAATGGGACCGTTCTACAGATTATATCGTTTGAAATGTAGAACAACCCAGCTCTACGTAGCGCTGCATCTCCTATTGCCGAGCTTATTACAAAACATAAATCATTACTTTGCTAGTTACAAAGTTGATATTGCTGTTGACCGTAGTTGTGTTCCTCTCATCTATCCTAGCTACGTCATTTATTGTCCTAGCGGGATGTAACTTCGATTGGGGACTTGTTCGTAATTTCATTTACATACATGTGCTTATTTGAGGTTATCTGCTTGTTGAGCCACTTAAACAGTTATGTCCACATCATTGAGGCGCGGTCGTTTTACCCTTAGGCGACGGGTCAAGTTATACTTGTTATGCTAACAGAAGATTTACCCTATTTATCAATAGCATTGCGTATTTATATAATAAGGGGAATATATATACATATATATATATAGAATATAACTACATGGCAATGACTTACAATTTTAGCTTTGTTGACACCGAATGTGCTTTACAATTTATCTTTTAGAATCGGTTCGAATATATCGTGTGGTACAAGGGAACAGCGTCGTTTGCCCTTAAATATGACCCGTTTTATGCCACTGTCATTTAATTATCATGCGGTACACAAACGGCAGATGCAGAATAAGTGATCGTTTATTAGGTAAATATCGTGATACAGTGTTCGAAATGATGCCCGGTAGTAACGATATAAGCAGTTCATACCGGTACCTTGGCAGGGCTGCGATCCTAATACCAAAACCGAAAAAAAAAAAGTTGTATCTTGTACAAAGAGTGGACACATGTAAATAAAAATCTAGGTTAATTCATGTTTAGCACAGGCCAGTAATGGAGAAACATGTCTTCGTATTCCCCTAAAAGTTGTGTTGTAACATAGAAATTACCACCTTGGGACCTTTGCTAGAAAATGAAGAAAAAACATCATTAGTTCAAACCGTTCGAATTATTACTCCTTCAGACACTTTAATTTAAAGTGTAGGAAACATTCCTAGGAAAATACGAGTTTCGCCATTCTATCATACAGTTTCCTCAATGTCGACTCCATTATGTGTTTTTAATTTATGATAGTAATATTATGATCATATCTAGGTCTGTTTTAAAAAAAGTGAAATTTTCGAAGAGCAACTGTGATGCCTATTTGACACACTTCCCATATACTACTTTAGATGAATAAAATGCACACGTTGCAATAAGGTCACGCGACATGACAAAAGACGTAGACGCCCGAAACGTCGGCCACAGCGTTATCGAACAGTGCCGTAATGAAAACAATATAACCCTTAAAGCAGGTCCCAAACGACGTCTCTACGACACAGTAGAGAAGTTCAACCTGGCAAAAGATCATCTGCTCATTAGTTCGACTCGCCAGTACTGACAGTAAATACTGGCGATGCTTGCTCCCCCTTTGTCAGCTTCAGCGTAAACAGATAAGCCGCTAATCAGTGTTTTCAGATGTCACGTCTACAGACCGTAGACTACACCGACGTAGACGCGAACGAACCTCTGATACTTGCAAACATAAGCGTTTCGTATAATAAACAACGGTTTGCCTACATTACAAGCGGTGCAGCCGGCGGTCATGAATTCTTACGGAGTTAGCCGTCTAGATGAAGAGCCAGTTCGTCTTGAATGATTGAATCGATGTTGTGGGAGCCTCGCAGATAGAGCAGTGATGCACGATCTGCGCCAGATAAATGCATATTTATCTTGGTTAGCTAGAAACCATGTTTTGCCAAAATACGAAATTATGGAATCCCTGAATAACATTGACACGACAGGCTCTCTATCGGTCAGAGCTGGAAGAAACCAATTTTTCATTTATATAATGTCCATTTTGTGCAACACCCTCATAATACACCATGAAGACAGATGGCTAGAATGTATTGAAGCTTATGTGTATTCAGAGGATTTCGTCTGGCCCACTTGTACCACCAACACATAGATACACTGAACATGTGTATTCTTTGTTTTTGCAATCACCATATGTATCTATTCAGATAGCTTATTTACTACTACTACGTACTCTGCCACATGGGTATTCACACGACCATTAGCGTTGAATAGCAGATAGTACGTCAGCATCGCGCTAAGTATTCTGAGGCGAGACGCAGTAAAACAACCTGACCAAAAAGGTTCGAGTGTCCATTTTTGCGTGGTCCTGTAAACCGCAACGCTAAGATGACCGGCACAATGAACAGAGTAAGCCAAAGCAACCCAAATAGCTCATTCATTACTACCTAAACCTATTCGCCTCCATTGTAAATTCATTTGGTGTGTAAATGGTACATCCTCGCTTACTACCTACTGGTATCGCTTACTACCGTTAGCAGTTTTTTTACATGCGAAAGTATAGCGGATATACAGCATGAGCACATGTGTACACTGTTCATATGTATACATGTGGCTACATGCAAACTATAGTGCCTTTGTTGACACCTGGTGACAAAAACGAGAAACCCAAAAGCCAGTTCAATCGCCGGCGTTCAATCTGAAAAACGGGAGCAGGCGTAAAGAAAACGCGAAAGAAAGATTGCCATATCAAAAGCACCATCCACCTTCATTGGGACATGTTGGAAATGTACTTTACTAGTAAAGTAGTTGTCAGATGACGAGCTTGTCAAGCTAGTTGTAGGAGTATGGGGCTACACCCTTACACAATCTGTCACAATTCTAAGATCAGTAGAATAGGCTCGAAGACTCTCTGCTAATTTCTTCCAGGATATTTGAGCATACAGCATATAACTGTTCTTATTATTATTATTTTGACCACAGGTTAAATTACCGTACAGGTAGATAGTGACATAATTTTAGTAAAGCGTACATTCTCTCGACCAGTAATGAGTTACTAACGCTGAAGAATTGTTACGTCGCAGTGTTTCTCATCAGAGTGATATCCATACTACGATCGTTATTGTGAACTTCTTCAGAGCGCACTTTCATACGAAAGCCCTGTATTTGGCTACCGAATTTATGAACAAACTCTTAAATCAAATCTTGGTTAACAAATAATTGTTTTTACTAGTTCTACCCGACATCCAACTATAGTTTGCACAACTCACATGTGATGAAGGACAAGCCTCCCTCACTGAACGGCCATTTCTCCTTATCTGCGTATTCCTTGTTTCCTTCTCGATCTTTTTCTTTTACTCTACTGTTCACTCTCTTTACCTACATGCACGAACACGAACACGAAAAATTTGCAATCTCAGTCAACGTATATGACTCGACGTATACGATGTACAGCTCGTTATAGCAATGCCTCTCTCTCCATAATATAGACAAGCTCGCACGAGGGGTGTCAGGCAGTTTCCGAGTAGTTCACCGTGTCGCGCTTGATACAGCCAAAACGGAGACTATCCTATCCATAGATGAGCACCTTACTAGTCCGTATCAATATATTAATTCGATAAATTTACGTTCTGTTTGTTTATTCATGTGGCAAGAGGCGTACCGCCGATCGTGCACCCTTGGCGCTGGCAAAAGTAGTAGCATTCGTCGAGCGACAGCAACAGACCCCGGGTCGGGACTCTGCGCGGTTACAACGACACAGAGTGACAGCAACCTGTCAACGACGCTTGCACCTAATTCTGGTGACAACGATATTGCCGATCGTTATAATGGTACTGGATATACTGGTATTGGTTGTTACCATTGTAGAGTCGACCTAGCAGGCCCATACCGCATGGTGATTTGACAGCTTCTCGGGCGAGGCAGCTACGTCAGCGGCCACCGCTGATGTGACTGGTCCACGCCTCTTTTTCTCTTTCCTCTGTCCCGGCCTTTGCCGATGCTTTTAATGCCGTATGCTTTTCTGTCATTAGCCGGACACTCCTGTGGACAGGAGCAAATAAAACTGCTGCTTGATAAATTTTTGTATTCGTGTATTCTACGAGTACCGGCGCTCAGGAAACGTGGCTAACCGATCTGTCGGGCCGCTTGGTTTGTTGTAGTAGGTCCTTATTCCCGACCCCTGTCTCATTAGGTGGCTCCGACTGCAGTGGTCGTACGACTCGACAACTGCGATAAATGGAAGTGGTGGGCATCAACCTTGTCTGATCTTTCGTCCTGCTACCCCTGACAATCTTGCTGGGTAAGTCTCTTGCACTCTGCACTGACGTCCTTTGACTCTCAAACAAGTGTGCCCCCACTCTAACGATTCGATAGTCTATCTTCTCTAATCCCCGTAGCTTCAGTACGTTGTTTTTTAGCGAAACGACGACAGAAATAGCAACAGCAGTGACCGTATATTAAAATCAAAAGAAACATGTGCCTCTATAGCCAGTAACGCTATGCGGTGTTAGAATTCGTGGAATGGGCGAATTCTTTGATGGCCTGCTGACAGTTAAGCAGTGAGTTAATCCGTAAGTGCTTGTTGCACATGTCACCTGACATAATGACGCTTTGATCAAGTGTGGCGCTAGTCCAACGTGAGCTAAAACGGGCACCAAACCCATACTTAAAACACTGACCGAGTCTATTCGACTCACCGCGTACGCCCAAATTTTTCCTGAAACATATTCTTATTCGTATCTTCTTATCTTTCGATCCAGGACTGCTGTTCATTCTCCATGCTCAATTAACGAAACGACCATCTCCAATGTAGTCAGCCATTAATCAGCACTGGCTAATGGCACTGACTACCGCGCGCAGCGGCTGACCACAACAATGAACTACTGCACGGAATTACGTGAACGCGCAGCAGCAGTAGCACCGCCGCTGCTACTGATGCGAGGTAAGATGCTAAACAGCAAGCCAGCGCGTATCATGCACAGCAAATTAAAAGAAGGAATCGACACACGTACGGTCTACGGAAACAAGGAACGCGAGGGAAGCACCAACAATAAGAACACAGGATTGCATCACGAGCGGCAGAGATCGTTTGCGAACGGAAGCTCGCGCGAGTGAGGGCAAACAGCCTGCCCCGTGCAAGAGCAAGAAGCAGTCGGCAAAGTGGAAAGGGCGAAGAGATGAGGTACTGGGAAAGAGAGGCACAAGGGTCTAGGTTGGGTTAGATTATGTGTCAACGGCTGTGAGGGCAATAGGTAGCAATAGTACGGCACAGCCGTGTAGTTAGACTGAAAACTTTGTCAGTAACAACGGCGATGAAATCAATGTAAAAGTGTAATGTGGAAAGCAATTGTAACAACAACCACTTCAAGAAAATCAAGCTAAACGAATAGATCCTTCATCAAAAAAAAAAATACCATGTGTCGAATTATTGGAAATTGGTGATAGTTCTCGAAAAAGTAGCGGCAGAACCTAAAATACGCCGCTGAACGTTGTTAGTCAACAGGTGCCGATGTGACATTTAAGAACGGCCCTAATCAGCATCAAAAGCGAACGGTAACGCTAGAGGCCGCGGAGGGTTCTATCTCGTTATCCTCGAGAGGGGGATCTAAAATTTTCACACACCTCCAATAAAAATAATCACGACAGTATCGGCAAAATGCTCAATTGCAGCCTACATGACTAGAAAAATAGCATTGTCCTGAATGGAAAAGAACGTTGATTCGAGGCAGCTGTGATGCCGAAAACACACATGGTCGTCTCTACCAGTCATCACGATATAGAGTCAATCGCGTATTTGCTGGGTCAGTAAGTAGTCATCATGACACGAATATTAACACTTTTTTTAGTAGGCTCTTAAAGTTGCTTGCGATTTCGCGTCCTAGCACCCTTAATGTAGTGCTCGACATAAGTTTGCATTACATCATGTCGATGAGTCCGTTGACTATTGGCCCAGGTACTGTAACGGCCTAAAATTCGAATTTGGCGGAACAATTCATTGCTAATGAGTGTATAGACTCACGTGCATTGCTTTATTTATGTGCGACGCTCGAAAAAGTTGACCAATATGACTATACAAGCAACACTTTGGAGTAACACCTTATCACACAACTCGCGAAAGCAGTCTTGAAACTTTAAAAAAAATGCCGTGCCCATTCTCCTAAATATAGATGATTCTTAAGTTTAACTAAAAAATAGCTGGCTTGCATCCTGTCTTATCTCTACTTGTCAATATCAATATGAAGATTTACTGATACATGCCTGCGCTGCGTACCTTTGTCGATCGACTTGTCTCCCCGACATCGACCATTATACCGTACAATCTCAAGCGGCTTAGGATCTTTCACCGTCGATGAGTCTGATCGATTGTCCGTCTCTCCCATGATCCTTATAAAAGTATTCATTGTTTATCAATTGATTTGAACGTATCAATAGGACAAAGTTAAATTCTCGATTTCGACAGCTAATCAATATTTTCAGATTATCCTCTGACATAATAATCATTAGTTTATATACATATATATAAATAAGACGATACAAGTAATCGGTATAGAACCTAAAGGTGGATTGTCAAGAATGCTCGAACTTATCAAAAATTTCACAAAAAGGGCAGTGATCATAAAGCATGTCAAATGAACAAATGAACGAATGCAAGCGATATACGTATAGACTCTAAAACGTGTAGCAGACCTATGTTGTAGATAAAAAAAAAAAAGTAAAACACCTAATCGAAAATGGCAAAAAATCAGATTAAATAAAAAAAAAACAGATGCGCTGCTAAAAACATGAAACTCCTCGGAAAAACCGTCCGTCGGCAGCCCGTTGATCGCTTCGCCGTATTGTGGAAAACAAAAAAAAAAAAAAAGCCCACAGATTACCACGTGAATCTAGCAGAAGGGGTACTAGATTTGATTTCAGTAAGCAGCGTATGTTACCTTGATGAATGCCGCCAACAATAAGCGTGGCTATCTTCCTCCGATCAAACAAAGGGCTAATTGCCAAATTGGCTATTAATTATCAACTTTAGAAAGTTACAACTTTTTGCAGCTTGCGGCATTTATCTTGTTTGCACTCTTCTCTGGTGTGGCCTTATAGCTTACATCGAAAATACTACACGTTCCAAATCGACGACTCATAGTAGTAATCAAATAGTAAGCAAGTAGGTAATCAATTAAAGTATAGATAAAATGCCCGTCTTGATAATAGAAAATCTCGCTTTGCTAACCTCAAACAGCCAATAATCACAACTTGATTTACCCAAATTGCACGCAATGAAGAGCAATGCTTTCTTTCAGTTAAGGTTAGAATCACACCTGAGCGAACCGCATGATTAATACAAATCCTCACTGCAAGGCAGAATGACACCGATGGCCGTAAAACAATACCATGGTCCGTGCAGTGATATAGTCCGAACACACCTACATGATATCGTGGCCTGAGTTCAACATGGACTACTTATCATTGCTAAGTGGATATGGCCAGTAGACAATGAGGAATAGGCTAGGATGAATAGTCGTGACACCTGCATAACGATGTCGTTATTTTCATCCACTTCGGGAGGATTAGTCATCAGCCATGACTGTCATCCGATTGAGATCCGTTTGTTTCTATGTATTCGGATCGTATTCTGAAATCATTTCCATTCTTAGAAAAACCTACCGTTCCATATTAATCATCCAGTAGAAGGATTTTGTTCCACCATTCCACCAGCCTAAATAAGCAGGATAAGCCCATTGAAATTTGCCCATTCAGGTTTATAAGTCATACTCAGAAAGCATGTTAGACTATCGATGAAGGATGTACTGAACGAAATCAATATAAGCATTATATAATACTTGAATTATTGTCCACTAAGGCGAACTCACCATCACCCAATCTTATTATTGATGAATGGAAGACAGCCCCGTTCTTAGCAGTCTACTGATGGAGCACCTGGCGACGAGCACACACTGTTAACCGAGGCCTGTACCGTAAATTTTTGCTAATACAACGTAGGCCGAGGTTGAGGAGCTTTACCATCAGTTGCCGTATTCATTGAACCACTGCGATCAGCGCCACAACTTCAACTGAATCACATCCAATGTAAAATTCCTATGGTTAGAACCTGAGTTAATTAAACGATGGGCCATTAATCAGTACTTGATATTCACATCTACGACATAGACGTACAATCACATTGAAGTCGAATACATGAATCTTTTTGTACGGTTAGTGACAAGAACTCGAAATATAGAGACCTATTACGCGTATTATAATGGCCGCATCATTTGTGAATAGCTAATCACGATGGATATAGTCGTCATCAAATAAAAAAACTTTCCGTGATGCACTCGGTTCTTACGTTGCATATTCACATTAATGTTCCAAAAATCACCGACATCGATATGTTGTTAAAAGCTTCGATGGGTGACAAAAGTCTGGGGCTGGCTTACGAATGTGATTTCGTGAAAACGCAACACACGCCTTCTTTCGTCGTCGGTTGGAAACAATGATACATATAATCTCCGACTAAAATTCGATAGAGCTGGCGTAGTACGTGTCTAGATTTTTAAAACTGTCCTGTGAATCCCGCGCATAGTCAAACACAATGAATAGAAAGATAGGGTGCCACTTAAGCTACCCGCATTAGGCCTATTAATTTGGTTTTCGTGTCCATTGAGGCGTACGCGGAGTAAATAAATGGCGGACCATTTATTGAGTCTTGTCTACATAGAGGCGTAACTGAGTTGTGTGATTACGAAAATAGATGAGCTTCCAGTATACTCGATATCTCTCATCATTACCTGGATGACAGGTTTTTAACGCATGCTGGTAGGCTGGAGAAAATTAGTAAACAAACATATGGAACTTGTGAAACACATGTAGGTACAGCCTGTAAAACACATGTAGGTACAGCCTTGTAAAATACAGGCTGTACCTACATGTGTGTAAAAGGCAATATAAGCTGGACTAAAATATCTATTTGAGTATATGGAGGTGTTATTATAGGATATCAATAGCTTTGTTGTTGTTGTTGCTATTGTTGTTGTAAAGTGATCTTCTCTCCACGTTATAGTGAAGAGTTCAAAAAGCTGAAATGCAGCTTAAAATTTAAAAAAAATACAGATATTTGAAGTTAATATTCATACCTGTTTGAAGGGAACACTGTCCTGAAGGCATATAGGTCTGCAGTTTTATTACCTTGGGTTTGCTCCAATAAATTTTTGGTGAAAGAAATAGGTTATAATTTTGTGTTAAAACGTGCTCCCCTACACCATAGTAAGTTCTGATCTGTGTTTAATTTTAACATGTTTTTTTTTATTTCTCCAATCTATTTAAAGGCGATAACAGTAAAAGAATTAGCTAAGCCTCGGCTGCCACGCAATGGCAACAACTTGTCCGAAAAATAGATTTATGCATTTGGGTTGACCAACGATTGGATGAAGATGGTACACGTCGGAAATTGCGAATATTTTTGAGCTAGATTAGCTAAAACGTGTTCTTCTCTGATAACTTATAATTAGCTCTTTTACTGATAGCTTTCTACAAGAAAAGGAGAAGTCTAGTTGAGGCCTCATAGACGGAAATATCTGCAGTAATGCAAAGTTTTCAAATCATTGTTTATCAATAATGTCTTGTAGTGTTGGATCAATTAGGCGTTACAAAAAAGATATAAGCATTCTCAACTTAACTACAAACTTACCGTCTCTACATAATATTCAGTAATTGCCAAAAACCGTCCAGCCCGCTGTCACTCTTCCCGTGTGCTGAATGATCTGTCTTCTACTCAGGACTATTGTCTTGTTCGTTATTTGCTACTTATTACATCTACATGTTGCGTAACACATAAATCAACCAGCAAGCCTGTCAAATTCAATTATATTCAGAATTTTTCGGATGAAGACGGTTAATTGATTTTTCTAAGTCAATACGAGCTTGCCTCTATATGCGTAGAACCATTAATTGAGGACAATCGAACCGCGTTTACTTTTCATTAGAGTTGAACCATTGCTTGCACATTACATATTTATAGCGAAAAAAACTTGAACAAGCATGAAAGAGATTCATTAAAAGTAACGTTTGGTGTACTATATATACAGGAACACTGCATATTAGGGGCATAAAAATATACCTACGAATTAAGCCCTTACATACATTATGCCTGTTTCACATATTTCACCTGACATGAGTAGACTAGGAAGACGAAAATAGTCGATCTTTCGTGATTTTATTTTGCAACGACCAAGTTATGCTTCCACCCGATAAACCTGTGATATCTGATCAATATTACACGTACACCTCTGATAGAAATTCAGTATGGCCGTAATACGAAAAAAAACGATTATCACATTTAATCAATAAGTTCATTTTAGTGTAACGGAATAATTAATTACCTATATAGTAAAACTAATAGGGCACAAACATTAATTTTTGTCAAAATTAAAGCTAATCATTATTTAGGTTTTGACTCCCTTCTTCTAGGGGTGGAGGTGAGAAACGGGCTTATCGATCGGCAAACCTATACACCGATTGTTGGAAATAACCGTGAATTAACTTCTGGTCATAGCCTCACCGTTGCGTAGTAAAGTAAAAAAACTTAGATGTTTTTGCCGAACGTACCGATATTATTTTTAAGGTGGCTTAGGGTATTTCGTCATAAGCACACGCCTGGCTAGCTCATGGGCATTGTTACAGGATTAAAAAAAATATTCCTGTATTTGTCTTTCATCGAAGGATATTCTATAAGTTCTCCTTGGGTATTAATTTCCACTTCTTCTGTTGTTCCTTCCATATCAAGTGAAAGCAAATCCTCCGGTTCGGCTACAGAAACAAAGAACATCTTGAAGTTTTGGTGTTTCGGAAATGCACAAAAGCGATTACTGCGCTAAGAATATTAGACCTCCCTAAAAAGGCACAATCAATGCATAGTTCGTATCACAATCAAGATTTTCAGGTTTCGTAAACGTGTGTATAAGGGCATTTCTTCCTGCTTGCAAACTTCTTGTATATGCTGAACAGCGTACTTGAGTTAAATACAATATGCAACACCATATTGCCGTTGCATTCAATTATTTAATAATTAGTGTGCTATTATCGAATACGGAGATAAAATGCATGATTGAAGGAATTTCTAGGCTCCTTTTTGTCTAAAAAATAGTGTATATTTAGAACTAGAATCAATGATGAATTCACTGGACTGACCCCGGATGGTCCTACTGAATGGTCCTACGTGTTGTTTTCCTAGGTGAGCCAACCTCGAGATCCGACTGTGTTACGCTAGACATCGCCGATTAGAGCGCAGAAAATCTAGAATAGAACATCTTAGGGCTTGCTGACCACATATGGCATACTAACTGATCTTATCAAGCGATATCTAAAACCAAACGGTGAAAACAGAGTATAGGAAGATACAAAAGGAGTCTAAATGAAAAGGTGCTGGAACCTTTCAACACATGGGGGTCAGTTGAATGTCACGCGATGATCGAGAATTGAAAACTTAGGGAAGCAAAGCATGGTCAAGGAGAGCACAGTAATAAATGCGCATAGGCAGCAAAGCCATTTACACCTCTGTATGCTGAGACCTGTATCCTGCGGAAAGGCAATTGCAATTTGTCTCCAGTTCAGGGACTCTATTTTCCATAATCTATGCAAAAACTCGTCGTGAAGCGTAAGCAACAACAGAGTTATGAAGAATGCAGAGGCACGCTCGATAAAGAGAATCAGCTAAAGACATGTAGCATCTCTAGGGATTGCCAATCTTCTTTAGTGTAGCAGTACGAAACGGCTATACGAATAAACTCCGGTGCTATGATAGGTCACGCAAGTGTTTTGCCTCGAAAACGACCGTACTCTATATCGTGGCAACATTCACTAAAAGAAATATTCGACTCTGATGATGGAATTAAGACTTACGTGTGCCTCCTATGAATATTAAGCCTCAAACAGGATTTTTTCTGCGGAATGTAACCGCTGTAGCTCGGGAAGTCTGATATCGAATTGGTTAAAAAAAAGTACATACATTGTACATAAGAAAGACATATCAATATTAATAATCACTGTTAACACTTAGCTATTGAATTTTATGTATAATGAAGTACCCTAACGAGAATGGCTTACATATGTCGTTCGTCATTTATCTCTTAGTAAAAGGAGGCTGCATGTTAATAATTTGATTGCCCGGAGACGTGACTAGACAAGTATGCTGAGTAAATATACACAAAATAAAAATACCCGTAATTTATCCGTTATCAGCTTCTAGCAGACATCGTCCTTTTGATAACTAATATGATTCTTGGAATATGAGTCACTACTTTTATTGATATAAAGCATTATAAGGATTTTTAACAATGGAATAAGCCAGGAAAACGTTTGCTAAACCGAACTTATTAAATTCAGAAATGATCTCTTCGACCCCTCGCCAACAGCAGGCATACTCTCGGTTTCCGTGCAATAGGGGTGTAGCAATTTCTAGAAGCGTCTACCAAATTGAATTATGTATGACTAATGAATGGTTAAGAGCTTGAAGGTAACTGTGTGTATTACATCATTGCACATTACCTCAGCATTGTACGACATCCCGAATGAAGAACTGTAGTAGTACCGCTGTATAAAGGTACATGTATGCCGCCTTTTTTTCTATGAAACTCTTTAAACAAGAACATGCCAATGGATTTAATCGAAGTGTGACTTTTGTTTCACACTGCCAGCTTCTCAGTTCGTATCACACATTTCAACCGGAAGATACTTAAATTTTAAAACGGGTTATATCTTTCGTAAAATTCCTGCTTCATCTGACAAAGGTAAATGACAACCCCCCGAGTATGTTTTATGGCATTTTCACAATTCAAAACATGTTTTGCAGGATTTGGCTATTCTTTAGGTTGTGCGTTTTCATGACGAAGCATACCGGACTGATATAACAGCTTATTAAAAACGTCAGTAGCTTACTGTTTTTCAACCAATCCTTACGCCTTTGTTGAAGACCAACGATGTCTCCGGCTCATTTGCTGCTGGACCCCAATGTGAATAGGCAAGAACTGACAGAAGCTGGAAACGTGTGCTCCTATATGATTTAGGTTATACGATATAGAAGCATTAGTTGACCCACAAGTGCTTCACAAACAATTTTACACATCTAAAGTGGGCCAAAATTCGATCGGCTGTTTGCTGTAGCATGCATGCGTTCATCCTCTGCTCTTGGCATCGAAAGGAAACCAGTATTTTCTAGAACACAATTAAACATTTGTTATGGTGGAAAACAACACGTGCTTTCCGTATTTTGAGCGAAAATAGACTATATTGCAATCTCTTCGACTTCAAAAGACTCGTCCATATTAAAAAACTTCCTTTTTGTCTAAAATTGACGATTTGTGTTCAAGGAAACCGGAAGATCTTCCTCTATAGAGTTTAAATCTTAAACTAGAGAATTAATGAGAAATGGCCTTGAAGTTCATTTTTATAGCCCTGGACTTTTAAGGCAGAAATCAACGGCCGTTTTGAAGCAGAACATTCTGATTGTCAACTAGGTCTGTTACCTAGATAAGTTCAAACAATTAGTCTTCTTTATGTTTTTCGCTCTTTCGATCGTTTTAAACTTTTACATTTTGCGACTTTTAGTCTCCTATTAGCTCAAAAATGAATTCCACTATAATTTTGTGTATGTAGCACATTTAATCGACACTTTCACGACTTTATACCTATTACTATCGCTCAAGTCTCCCACTACCTGTGAATATGCGTTTCGCCCTTTATATGCACCTATATCGCTTCAGGTACGGTTCCTATTTAAATGTTGTTTGCGAACTGAAGAGTAAACATTTTAAACATGACTAGTTAGTAGTTTAGGCTAAACTGTAATCGTGGTAAATAGTGATTATATAGAATAAGACCGACCGGAATAACACTTCTAGCACATGCAAAAATATTTCCTTAAAATATTTAGCCTTGTTTAGACACAATTTTAAAAACAATTCAAAGAGAAGTTCCCACTTGGGGTGAGTATTCTGTATATATAAATACACTATTCTTACACAAAAGTTCCTTCATCTACGTTACAGTTTATGAATAATCGGATCTATTGTTTAGATGACACATACGACATAAAAGTGGTTCGGTTTAGTTTTGACGATATTGGCAAAACTGTTCTTGATTATATATCTGATTTAATCAAATTATTGGAGCTCATATGGATATTTCAATTTTAACATAACTTCGTAACTTTGAATGATTACTCTATGACACTATGGGAACAATTCTATCTAACCCAATGCAATCTAGTTTGATTGCATTAGCAAGGTTCGATAAGAAAAAAAACTATAAAAGTTTGCTTTAATGGTAAAGTCAGTCATGTTAAGGCTATAAAAGTTTGCTTTAATGGTAAAGTCAGTCATGTTAAGGCTAAACTTCACCAAAAGACAAAAAACTTTGTTATTGTTCCTCTAATTTCCACATAGCCAATTCGCGGTCGTAGAATGAACATGACAAAACGGTTCTTCCATCCCACCAATCTATTCCGTAGCACATTGATTCATGTCCAGTAAAATGCTGCTTAATTGACCAGGTCTCTTTGTGACAGTCTACGACGAAAGCTCCGGCGTGCATTGCTGCCACAGCTAGAAGCCGGGACTGAGTCGGGTTAGTTTTTATACGCCAGACCCCACCCCCAGTATGGACTTCTTGTATTGAATTTTGAATCATCCGTAGATCGAACTGATAGAGTTTATCCTCGTACGTTCCTACTAGAAGATGCCCTTCATTCCACGGATCAGCTTCAATCGTCGTAACGCCGCTTTCAAAACGTCGAATCACTCGCGAACCACCGTCTGAAGTCGTTGTTTGCCTAAGTTTAGAGTCGTCTCCGCCTGTATAAATGACCTGTCCATTGTGCAAAACAGCCCAGATTTCTAATTGGCTCACAGCGTGTTCTTTAATAAAGACAAGCGAACTCGCTACATTAGTCAGCTTGTACTCATGAAGTATACCGGAGCTAAAAGTCGCTGCGATATTAGGCTCAAGGTTGCTTAAACTAACTGGGCTCCATGACACCGAAAGGGCTAAGCTTTTATTATTCGACTGCTGTAATCCTAATGTAGCTTTATCTTGTATTTTTACTTGATTATCATGAGTAACATATCCCAGTCGAATGGTTCCGTCGGCTAAAGCTGCAGCGAAACATTCGTTTCCATCATCTATCATTACTGGCTGGTCTTTTCTAAACTTAACGTCGAGAACGCCAGCAGGAGCCTCACAGGTCGTTACCAACTGGAACTTATTACCGTTTGAGGTAAACAGCGAAAGCGAGCCTAACCTGATTTGCTCGGCCCTATCCTGAAGTTCGTACGTGCCAACTAGAAACCGTTTACAATCACTGCACATAGCGATTGTGTCGCAATTAGCATGCATCCTTAGACGATCTAGAAGTATAGCCATAGCGTAGCTGTAAAGTGGCGTTGATGCGGATAATTTCCGGAGAAAGTGGGTCGAGGGTGAAGGATTCGATTATATTAAAGCGATCTGCATTTGATAAAGGAAGAAAAATTAATTATGATAGCGGCATCTCAGATTTAACGGGCGCGCTCGTTCCTCCACCATCAGCTGTTCCGCTCACAGAAGAATGCTTATGGTGTGTTCTGTCAAGGGAACACTCAGTCAGCAGCGCGGGCTCTTTTGAACAACCGTACTGCATTATGTTGTACTTAAGGACATAGGCCCCTGCTAAATTTCGCGAATATAATTTAAGTAGGTGTTAAATAAAAAAAAAAAACTAATACAGGCTTGTTTAAATGAAACTCCAATTATCGCAGTGACTGTTTACTGTAGGCCTTTCTTGCTTGACTGCTGCTTCATGGTGGGGTTGTAGGCGATGAAGATTTTTGGCCCTCGGAGAATGATGTCTTTTTAAAATAAGCATTTACTGTACTTCCTTTTAGAAAACTTCCGACTAACCTACTTTGAAACGAAACTAACATACTGGCTTTAATAAAATGAAGCATAAAGGTTACGGAATATACGGAAAAAATCTATATCAACCGTAACAACTTTCATATTTGAAAAAAAAACAGAAATAAGAAGTTCGTGATATAAAAATCTAAGGGATCCTTATAGCCGCTTGTAGTACAAGGAGGGTTTTCTGCCTCGACTACTATTTGGCAAAGGTACGGAGTTTTAAATAAAATCTGTAGAATAGGCCTGCGTTACTACTCTTTTTTTTTACTCTTTTTTGGGCATTCCCGGTTTAATAGTAATCTATATTATAACTATTAAATAATAAATTTGGTAGTTATTTACAAGCAAAGCCTATTGAAAAAATAGCAATATCAATTTTTTGCTAGTCTAAAAAATATTGTTTAATGAATATTCTTACTATGTAAACGGTGCCTGCCATTTATAGTTGTTCCAGCTATATTATTTGCTTAAGTTACAGCGGTCACGCGGATAATATTAAAAATATAATTTAAATTCCGGCGCGACCCCTAGTATGAAGTCTCTTTTAATGAGTAAAACCAGTACTCATTGACTTCTCTAGAAATAACATTGTAAATTTTCTAGTTGACAATTCTTTTAACCAAAAATATGTATCGAAAAAGCTTAGCATCTGTTGAAAATTATATCGCACTGAAGTGTAGGTCAGAATATATTCAGCTTAGATTTGCTGTGAAGTAGTCAGATTGGGATGTATGCTATACTGGCAATGTTTTTTGCTCAAATCCCTACATACGTCGTACCAAAATATATACTATTTGCATTAATAACAGAAACCTGTTAAACGTTATAATGTACACTTTATTTAACAGATGCAGTTTAACTGTATCAATAATATTGCACGCATCGGGATAACAAGATAGTCGGATAGCAAGTTCTTCCTTTATTACTATATACAGTGGATTTGGCTGGGGCGTTATTTGAATTGCACACAGCGCTTGGGAGGGACGTGCGAAACGCATGGAATAACCTCACAAGCCATGTGTTACACTTCTCTTAATAATACAACTGATTCTGTATGCGTGAATGCGTGGACAAATTGTAAACAGCTATCTAAAACAAGTAACTAACCAGTTAAAATGTTTATGAAACCTGTACCAGAAATAATTGTGGATATAACTAAAGGCGGCTAATGCACACCAACCCTAATTGGTTGTAAAAGAAACACTAGATTTCAATGCACTAGGCAATGCATTAGTATTACGTTCAGCTGTCGAAAAGCACAAATTATAGATATTAGCTTTATTGTATGAGAAAATATATGAAGGTGTGAAAATAATCAATACTTTGACACTTGTCTATATAAAAGTACCTACACGCCAACTTGCTTTTACATTCACACTCACGAACACCAAACCATTTTTGTCGACACTCGTATTTTCGTAGAAGTGCATGTCTGTTTCCAATTATTGCTACATAAGAGAAGATATTGCTTTATAAGAGACAGGTAAGGAGAAGAAAACCCTAATAGACGAATGCTCATCACAGGGACCAAGCTACTGCAGACACAGTATGATTATGTTAAGCTCATTTAAACAATATCATCTAAATTTTTGTATTCCATTGAAGTTTACTGTTGTGTATCGGTACGAGCGAATGTCAATTACGGTTATAATCGTGTAACCTAGTTCCCCTTGATAATAGAAATATATTTAATAAAGGTCTCTACTATGGTTAATAAGCTCTGGTCACCCTCGTATTGCAAGTTGCCACATTCATTTTTCGAAAGTATGTCTACAACAGTTGCAGCCACTGCGCGTTTGACTATACAATAGTGCGGCTTCCATTTAGTGTATCTGCAGAACCGTACGGAGCAGACAGTCGCATAAAAATATAAAGTACATAGGTATATAGGAGCAGCTTATGAGCTTACACGTGTAAGCGTATTCTAACGAGTGTGCTGTTCAACATTGGTTTTTGCCGGTGTTTTACGCGCCAAGACCGGAAAAACAAGCCACATAGATAATCTTCAACGATGATTAATTCAAGAAGCATTTGGACATATATAAGATTGTTATAAATTCTAATTTGGCTGATTAAAATAAAATGTAGTAAGAGGTTTCATAGCGATGTGCCGAAGTCGACGACAAGTGGTTCACTTGACTCCACCTGAATATCGACGAGAGCTTGGTTCAGTAACGATGCAATATCGTCTACTTGACGAAATTCCTGATCGCTCATAGCCGGCCAATACAGCACCTTCGAGAGATCCGCTTCCTTAATTAAAAAGAAACCCGACAGGACAACAGCAGAACTATCAACATTTTGTCGTATGACTTATTCGTATATTAGTGACGATAAGTTGTGAATGCGCAGAACAGGAATATTTGTCAAACCTACTAAATAGCTTCAATAGCTAATTTTATAATTTATACCTGTAATAAGCATAGCCGGGCTTTCTTCTGGTAGGGGGTGCGAGAAAGCAATTGATCCACTTTATAGTGGTATTGTCGACCCCGTTGGGTTGTTTCCGAACTATCCATGTAGTGTCCAAGTGATGGGATGTTTATTACATGTCTGTAGCGAAAAAAGAAATATGTAACCACCGTAAAATAGGAGAAGAACCAATTTTATGAAGGTTCACAATATGTGCGAAAATTAAGCTCAGGTAGGTCCACAATTTAATCGTAATCAAACACTTATATATTTCTAACGAACGAGTGCTAAGCTCACTGTGTTATTATTCTTTTAAATATTAGAATATTAGAATTAAAATTATTATTTTCTTCATTTATATCTTTATATATATCGATGCAAATTTCCGACGTAGCACGTATTTTTCTTACGAACAATAATCTACCAATATTCGTTATTGTTAAGAGTGAAAAAAAATGAAGCTCGCTTACGCCATCGTATTTTGAAGGATTCGGTTCAGCTCACTCGATTCCTCGTCTTCAATTTTATTCGTCGATCCGTAGCTTTCACTGAAGATTAAGTATGAACTTATGTTAAACTTTAGAAGTATGGCTAAATGGCGCAAACCTAATCGAGTGCGAAACATCCTATGTTCATAATAAAATATATACAATGTTTTATGACGTACATCTAATTTTTTACAATGTACGTATCATGATCAGTGTACTCTAAATACCTGCATTTCGTTTATTCGTAAAGTCCACCACCAAAGTCCACCACATAAATTTATTGATTATTTATCAAATTTTGAATTGTGTGTGTTAGTGTATATAATGTTTTGAGACAAGGTATGCTCTTGCAATTTAAGTCAAACAGTGTAATATAAATCTTGTAACTTTTGCAGATTTAATAAATTTTGTAAATTTGTGGACAGTCATTGTAATAAAGCCACAATAACAGGATAATTGCCACAATATTAAGATATTATTGTTATTATTTTGTCCCTTTTCAGCCTTCTTCTATGCGTTAATATGGCGTTATAACCTTGTAATAGGCGTAAGGAAGGTACCTGTGTACGATGCTGTCATTCTAGGTTGGTCTGATAGTTTTCAAGAATCACTTACTGGTATGACTGTTGGATCGATCCGGATGATACAGGATTTGGCAAAAGTCCCCGCGTATCGAAGTTTTCTCCCTATAGGGAACAATAAAAGAAAATCCAGAAGTAATATCCTACTGCATAGTTTAACTAAACAGTAATTTTTGTACAATACAACGTATGTATGCAATAATCACATAGTTTTGTATATCCAGACTAGTACATATCCAGAAATTTTTATTACAAATTTACTAATATATTTATAAAGGTAGTAAAAATCATCTTTACTTACTCAGCAAATAAAGTCAATTGATAAAAAATGATTAGCTTTATGAAAATAGTTCATTTTGATTTATTACAGAACTAAATAATGGAGCTGAATTTCTGAAACATTCTCTAAAGTTGCAAACACTTTCATTCAACTATTGTAAATGGCAGTTACTCTAAAAATGAAAGCTTGTCATTCATTTTATCGGAAGCGATGTTTACGGCACATACTCCAAAATAATCGAGTGTAGCTATGGAAAACCTTGTATTAAAGCAATATTATCTGCGCAGGTGGGTGGACACGCTTAGTAAAACGATGGTTTAGTTCTGCTGCCAAGCATGGTGCAATCTTCTTAGGAGCGGTATTTACTGGCACACTTGGAAACAAACCGCAAAATATCCCATTGATGGTCTGGTTTCGTGAGCAAAATTTTGGTCAGGAGAAATTGAAACCTTCACCTTTGCCGATAGTACATAACCTGCTTTTAGAGCACCCGCATCGTCATTCTCAAAGAAAAAAGTCGGTCTGAAAATAGATTCGGCGCAGTGCAATTTTGTCTTTATACCGTAATTGTACGGCATTCTATGCTTTCATCTCTCTGGCATTTCTGCAGCTAAACCAAGTGCACACTTTTCCGAACGCCACTCGAAAAACGACTAAAATAATAAACTAAATAAAAGAGCAGGATGTAAGTAGGCCCATCTAGTTTGGGAGAAACCATAAAATGTTACGAAAGCAGGCCATAATAACGCTGATTTGGTCTTGAGGTTTGCGGAAATTGATTTTTTTTTTTGTGGGCAACTCGAGCCAGCTGACCCACGGCTGGCCGTAACGATAAGATGACTTTCATATTTTAATCCTTCCTGTAACGGCTGTAATCTAGCACCCGCTGCAACAAGCTTTGTACTGTACAGTACAATGCGACTGGTCGACAATAGGATTCGCCCCGTCCTCTCCATGGGCCGATGATAGCGTTCAGTATCGCTGCTTCGAATGTTATTACTTACCTGAGCATCTTTATCTTCGCCACAGCAACAACAATTTCCCATTACGCTGCCTGTTTCGCTTGTCTCGCGGCGAATACGCCACTACATTTATTTCACAACGCACAATAGGCTAGCGAACACGTCCTAAGTTTGGCTTGGATTTAGCAACGCAGCATACGTACAAATGGATTTTTGGTTACGGAAACATTTACCGATACAGGTCACGGGGCCAGTTGAAAACAATCGAACCAACTCCCCGACCGATGAAAAAGGTGAGGGCGAACCAAAACAAACGTTACTAAATCCTGAACCGCTCTTCGCAGCAATGAACGTGAAGGATAAAGATTTTAAATAAATCGCGCGAATACTATCAGATCATACATGTGAAAAGTATAGCTTCATTACTACCTGATCATAGAATGTGTACATATTAGGTTTACTGTATATAAGAGCTAATACCTATTTGACGATTAAGCGTATAACCGCACATTAGACGATGAGCGTTTAATCGCCGGCAGCGTCGTCTGCTCAGCAAATGGGTTCTTTGTTATGAGTGGGGTGAGGTGACCGTGTTCTGCACGTTTCTATGACATGCGGCGACTTCTACAAGTTTGTAGAGTTCTTTTACAGAGCTATCATCAAACGAAGTATCTCCATCGAACTGCAGGGTAAGATCAAGTTGAGTGCTTACAACGCATTCTAATCTGTTTTCAGGGCTGTCTTCTTTCTTGTACTTTTAAGCTAAACTGACCGCGCGAAGCTTGCGTACGCTTCAAACCGCGCAGGAATCTTCGAGATAGCCTGAGCCTGCCGGCAGCGATAGCGGCGGAATTTGGACGAAAGTGAACTATTCTGCCGTTAAAAAGGAACTGTATTTTGTTGACAACTTGCCTACAAATCTGTGCACGTACATCTGCGAGAAACAAACCGATTTAAGTGTGAGGATAGTTTATCTTCCAACTGGACACCTTCGTCTACCTTTGCGATGTCTTCAGCGGCTTTCCACGTTGTGAAGCTTACCCGAGCACCAGGAAATCGACTGCTTTGGAGTTTAGCTCGTCCGATTCAGGCACGGCCCGTTAGTTCTGTAATACCATCAAAGCAACAACCTTTTGAGCGAGGCCACATCAGATATTGTCCATCCTCACAGATTCTGCGTAGTGCATTTAGCACCGCAGCCCCAAGGGAAAACAGCCCTGAGGATGGCTATCATAATATTATTGGTGACAGCGAAAAAGCCACGGGTCCTGAAGGCGAAAAACATGAATTTCAAGCTGAAACTCGAATGCTGTTGGATATAGTTGCAAAAAGTCTATATTCCGACAAGGATATCTTTGTGCGCGAGCTTATTTCCAACGCTTCGGACGCACTCGAGAAGTTCAGGTATGAGCTAATTTCTTGTCTTGTTGGATACGTATGAAATTAACTATAGTGGCAATAATAAAACTGGTACGCTTTTAACAAATGCTTAAATGAGACGTATGAGGTGAATGAGTTTTGGCATACAACCACTTCGTTTTTGACATTCCCTAAAAAGTGACTTTCCTTGAAATGACTGTAAAATTATTTATGAAATTGATTATTTGGGACTATTCCAATTTCTAAATATGTGCGACGTAACGTGCAGGTACCTTCGATTGACGGAGCTAGCCGACGACAAAGTCGCTCAGGAGGCTCCCTTGGAGATACACATTGCCACCGATAAACATAGCCGAACGTTCACGATACAGGATACGGGTACGTTACTAATTGTGCTAATAATAAGTTGAAAAGAGGTAGAATGAAATTTAAGTTCAATTATATCTACACAAAATTCGTTTTTCATTAGGCCTATATAAGCTTATAAGGTAGTATGCTAAAATCAGTAATAAAATAATAAATTATTATATTTGAAATACGGCAATATACAGATTACCCATTTGACACGAGCTCTTGTTTGATTAAGGAAAAAATAAGCTCTTATTGAAAATGAACGATAATAGCGTACTATGGACGAACATCAATAGTGAAAAAAATAGGTGGATCCAACGCCGACACCAGCTCGAATAGTATTTTCAGCCCACTACTGAAGCGTTGACTTCTGTGTCAGGTATCGGCATGACTCGAGAGGAGATGATCGAATGTCTGGGAACAATTGCGCGATCCGGCTCTAAGCAATTCCTCAAGGAGAACGCAGGGAAGGCCAACACAGAGTCGATCATTGGTCAGTTTGGTGTAGGGTTCTACTCAGCTTTCATGGTGGCCGATAAAGTTGAAGTGTTTTCGAAGAGTCGTCGCGGTAACAAAGCATACAAATGGACTAGCGATGGCAGTGGCCAGTATGAGATTCAGAGCGCTGAAGGCGTACAGGAAGGCACAAAGATCGTTTTGCATCTTAAGGCCGACTCGAGAGAATTTGCTGATGAAGATAAGATTCGTGAAATTATTCGTAAGTTCAGCAACTTTGTAGGCAGTCCTATTTACTGCAATGGAAAAAAAGCTAACCAACTTCAGGCCGTGTGGCTTATGGACCCCAAAGAGGTGACGAAAGAAATGCATCGGGAATTTTTCAGGTAAAAACTGGAGATTCTATCGATAACTGTATTTTAGGGCACTGTCAGATATTTTGCACAAAAATACTTATTTGTAGATTACCGATTCTTCGTTCTATTAAAAGGTTAGAACGAATTTGTTCATCACCAAAATATACTCATAAGTAGTTAAGTTGATTTTTCAAAAGGCGATCTGGGGTACCGCCACGGCGATTCCCAATAAAGCAATAGTAGGTATATTTTTAAACAGGCTGCATTTTTTACAGGTTTACCAGTGGATCAATGGACAGTCCACGATTCACGCTGCATTTTCGAACTGATCTTCCGTTGCAGCTAAGCGTGCTTCTCTATGTGCCTGACAGCAAACCTGGCCTCTTTGAAATGAGTCGAGATGCCGAGAGTGGCGTGGCCTTGTATTCCAGGTTAATCCAAAAAACTCTAGCTTAAGCCAGCAATTAACACTGACAACGAACAGAAAAAAATCATGAGAATTTTTTTTATATTTGTTGTATTAAACATAAGTAAGCGCATGCGATCTGCAAAGATCCCATTGTCTAGGGTTTCTGAAATTTTAGATGAACTAATTGTATGTACTATGTGGCGTTTCATACGGTCTGTCTTAATATTGTATTGACCTTGTTCAACGCATATTAGACACATTTTTCTTGTATTTGTTTTGCAGAAAAGTGCTAATTAAAGCACGCGCAGAAATTCTCCCTAAATGGCTCCGATTTGTAAAGGGCTGCGTTGACTCGGAGGATATTCCTTTGAATCTCTCCCGAGAACTTCTCCAGGACTCAGCCTTAATTCGCAAGATCCGCAGTCTGATTACAACTCGACTTATCCGACTTCTGCAAGACAACATGAAAAAAAATCCAGCCTCATATGAAGAATTTTACGCCAGCTATCAAGTGTTTTTAAAGGAGGGTATCCTTGCATCAAACGATCAGTCCGAAAAAGAGGACATTTCTAAACTGCTACAATTCGAAAGTTCGACGCTAGGGGCCGGCGAGAAGACCTCGCTATCAGATTATATCGGCCGTATGAAAGAAGGTCAGGTGGACATCTATTATCTAGCTGCGCCGAGTCGGCAACTTGCCGAAAACTCGCCATATTACGAGGCTGTAAAGAAGAAGGACGTCGAAGTTCTGTTTTGCTATCAACCGTACGATGAGCTTGTACTAGTTCAGTTACGCCACTTCAAGTCGAAATCAGTTATCTCGGTCGAGAAAGAAATGCGACGTGATGCAGAAGCCGAGCCTGTGATAACTGAAAACATGAAACAGCTATCAGATTGGCTAAAGTCTACGCTGGCCTCAAAAGTGCACAAGGTGAAGATCACGGGTCGCCTGAGCGAACATCCATGTCTCATATCCGTAGAGGAGATGGCTGCCGCGCGCCACTTTGTCAAGACGTCATTAGCACAATTTAGTGAAGAGGACCGATACAAATTGTTGGAGCCAACACTCGAGCTAAACCCGACTCATCCGATTATCTCGAAGCTTGCCACACTGAAAAATTCGAATCCGGATCTA
This sequence comes from Varroa jacobsoni, assembly GCF_002532875.2. NCBI lineage: Eukaryota > Metazoa > Arthropoda > Arachnida > Mesostigmata > Varroidae > Varroa > Varroa jacobsoni. Next base: position 130,256 of record NW_019212966.1, on the reverse strand, counting down.
GCCAAAAGCCTCGCCGAACAACTACTTAACAATGCAATGGTGTCTGCAGGTCTTGTGGATGATCCACGTACAGTGACGATGGGCCTTAACGCCCTACTTGTCAAATTGCTTGAGAAGCATTGAAGTCCTTGGCTTTCATTGATATTAAGATGATTTTGAATAGAAATATAAGTTCAATCACATTAAGCCATAGATATATACATGCAATTGTACAATACCGATGACAAATGATGCTTGTAGATGAGGCAACATGAATTATTGAAGATTCATTATTGTTAAAGACGGACGAGAATAGATATCCAGTTTTAGCTAAATTAAATTTTGTAGTATCATTATAACGCGAAGTAAATTGATTTGTTCTGAACCCGGAGGTCTTTACGGAGAAAAAAACGTTAGCACAAAGAAGTATCTGCTTTTAGTAGTAGCCATTATGTCTCGCTGCTTCTTAAAACATTGGTTCGCTGAACTTAAGATCATTCCTACTTTAATATGCCAGATGAACGACTTCAAAAAGGATATGATGAGTTTCTTGCGAAATAGACTTTAATATAGAATCCTATGATGGAGACTTTTCTGAGCCTGTAAATACGTCTTATTTGCTTGTCAAAAAAATAAATAAATTCTTACATGTACTATTTTGTGTTTTTATTTTAGGAGCCTGAAAAATGAGGAAAATTTCCGAAATCAGGGACCTGTCTTTGAAAAATCGTACGAGGTAATTTCTACATCTTGCTCAAATCATCTCTCGTTTGTTATTTAGTATGAAGGGGACGCGTGATTTCATGGCTGCTCATTCATCTGGTATATTCGATATTTTCCCCACGTTTCTACTATTGATTCAATTCGAATGTTATTTAAATTTGCTTACAGTTAATATGTTAAAGCAGCGCGTCTGTCATAGGTTAGTAACGGAACTTGGGCCAAGAGAATAAAGACACTCACACGTCCTGAAGTGTGTAGATAGCCTCTTTCGGCCAAACGGTAGAGATTACAAAGATACACTAAGAAAACATCAGTCAATGCTTAAACTTTTAGCAGTATATTTTACGTTCAATGGGATTCATGACAAGTCACGAGTGACACAATTGTAGTTCTGTGTAAATAAACCTATTATTGTTGTATACCGTTAAATTCCTCATTTACCGAAAAATAAACTAGTATTTGTCATTCAGATAAAAAACATTTTCTGATTTGCTTAAAAAATTTGACTCAGACGTCACCTGAAAGAACGGTGTGGTCTTTTGATGAATGTAATTTCAAGTTTCAGTTCTTGAAACCATTTGTATGTACTTCATCTCCGTCTTCCATCTAACTAGTTAGCTCTCAGGTAACTACTAGCATTAATATGATCTAGAAAAAAGTAAACCGTAGGAGAAATAAAAATTTATCGTTGATAAAGTAGGAAAAAGACATCTAATTATTAGAAACTTGCTGGGTTGATATCAAATCATGTGCGTATTGGAAATATTTTGGTATCCATCTTTCTATTCTGTATCTTAGAATCCCAATTGGGGCGAAGCTAAATAAACACTAAAAATTAGTGGAATCAAGCTTATTGTTATACTTGTCTAAACATCGTGTAGAGTTAATCAAACTTCGTATCAGATTTACCCCTTTTTTCGGGTTCAAGTCAAGCCTTGACCGGTCGTTTCACTTTCTTGATAGCATGAATAACCAAAGTTGATTTGTTTCAACGACAACTCGACAGCTTGGGCAACGCATAGATCTCGACTTTCGGGCTCTAGCAAAACAACGTATGTGGGCAGAGTAGGGCTGAAATCGACCCGAACTAGATCTAGGACAAAAAGAGCTTGATATTGACGGGCATCACCAGCGAACATACATGATCCTCTATTGGACTATTGCAGGTAGACATGTCATTGTTCCCTCAGGAACGAATTCGAAATTTTGGGATTATTGCTCATATTGATCACGGCAAGAGCACACTAAGTGATCGTTTTCTAGAGTTCACCGGCACCATTGGAAAATCTGCTCAAAATAAACAGGTACGATTGTGAGAAGGTATTTTCTTAAGATAATGCCAACATGGACCTAGCCAGTTTTACTAAGACTATGATGCCACTATTACTTCAATGTCAAGGTATTAGATAAGCTGCAAGTTGAACGAGAACGTGGAATCACCGTCAAGGCTCAAAGTGCTTCTATGATATATCAGCGGAAAGGTCAAGCGTTTCTTCTCAACTTAATTGATACCCCGGTAAGTTCAGAATAGCTATTTATTTATATTCTTATTTCTTATATTCCAGCTAACTTCCTAGTTGCATAAACAAAAATACGCGATAGAAAACTACCGCCATGGATGTCATGAAAATAATGTGGTAATTGTTCTAAAAAATCTCTCTCCGGATTTTACTTATAATCCAAACAGTCTAAACGTAGCGCCTATGAATCATCAGTAACAGTAAGACTCCTTCAAATTTGAAACTCGATTTCTTGCAAAACCTTCCATGCTGTAGGGTCATGTTGATTTTACCTACGAGGTTCAGCGGTCCCTGTCTGCTTGCCAAGGTGTTTTGCTACTGGTCGACGCCAACCAGGGCGTGCAGGTACGATGCCTTTTAGTTAGTATTTCTAGTTTTAACACAGATACAGATATTACATTGTAGTCCTTCGAGCATATATTTCATAAAAGTATATCCTATAAGTTATATATATATATATATATATATATATAACTTTTTGCTAATATTCAACTAACGTACCCAAATTATATGAACTTCTAATTTTACCGTTTTCTAGATAATAGGGTTTATCTAATGTGTGTATGTGAATGCTACACAGGCACAAACGGTGGCGAATTTCAACCTGGCTTTCTGTGCTGAACTGGAGATAATACCCGTGTTAAACAAGATTGATTTGCCAAAGGCTAATGTGAACGGCGTAACTGAACAAATCCACAATCTATTTGGTTATGACAAAGAGGAAATTCTAAAAGTATCTGCCAAAACTGGGCAAGGAGTCGAAGATCTACTTAACGCTTTGATTGATAGAATACCACCGTGAGTACCCTTTACTTCCGCTCTGCTTTACTTTACTCCCCATTTGCGTTGTAATTTAAACTGAAGTATTTGCCAACTAAAATCTTTAAAAAACAAAAAAATATATGCATATCTTACTAATCAAAGTATTCTATTAAATTTATACATGGTTTGCATTCACCTTTTGCTACCGACCTTTTTATGCCACTTACTACGTTGCATACTGCCTATCATTCTCACACACATTTTTCAACACTAGATTTGTTTCCTCCGTCAACAAGTTTTCGCTTTTCTAACGTCAATGTGTGACACTATCAGTTCCCTTGCTACAATGTGCAATGTGTTTCCTAATACGCGACACCCTTAAGATTAACAAATAACAGAGAAGAAGTTTTTCCTTAGCTACACATGCGTATAGTGTATATATCGATAAATCATATCCATTTAACTTAACATCTAATGTAATAGTCCCATAGCTGTAGTGAGTAGCCAAAAAGACGAAAACATTATTAATAATAATAGTAATAAGCGGGGTTTCTTCTTTGTGAGACGAGCGATTCATAGGCCCAAAGGCAATCCATCAGCTCCATTTCGTGCACTACTTGTTGACAGCTGGTATGACAAATATCGGGGTGTTGTCATACTCATTATGGTACACGATGGCACTCTGAAGGTCGGCGATCAGTTCCGGTGCCACCACACCGATCAGGTTTACATCGTACGAGATGTCGGAATTATGCATCCTGACGAAACACCTACAAAGGAGCTGTAAGTAAAACCATTAAAATTTCACTGATTATAGGGCCGTTCTGATAATTTATTGAATCTAACTATTTTTATTTATTTATTGAGCGTGCAGCCGAGCCGGTCAAAGCGGATATGTCGTAGCCAATATGCGAGTATCTACCGAGGCGAATATTGGGGATACGCTACATAGCACTACTGTGAAACCAGAAGACGTCGTCACGCTGCGATCCGCCGACCGGTCAAGGCCTATGGTTTTTGCTGGTTAGTTATGTTATGCTACAAAATTTCTTTCTTTCCTCCAATGCTTTCTAATGTAT
>NW_019212966.1:0-125989 GCF_002532875.2 Varroa jacobsoni | reverse complement strand
AATTTAGAAAGCAGGAATCACTTCAAATGTCGCCAACGATAAACATTATAAAACTTCTGGAACCTGTTTTGTTTATACACAGACATCTAGTTCTTGGGAAAGAAAGAAACATACGTTTTGCCAGAGGTAGCATCTTGAAGTGAAAGACTCATATGCGTGGATCTGTTTGGTTGATTTCATTTCAGGAATTTATCCAGAGGACCAGAGTAAGAACGTGGAGCTGCGAAATGCTATCGAGAGACTAGTTTTAAACGACAACTCTGTTACTGTTAATGTTGAAAGCAGTCCAGCACTAGGACAAGGCTGGAGACTAGGCTTCTTAGGTAAGTATTAATACTGTCTGTGTACTTAAACGATGCTGGCATAAGAGGCTACCAATTTTAAGGTTCGACGTTATTCCTTTGTAGTTCGTAGTATTGTGAAGTTATTTTCAGTAGTATTATTATGAAGTCGTATTTATCACCGTTAATGTGGCTGCGTTACATGCATGTAGCGTACTCCATGCATTTATGCGAAATCGGTTACAGATATTCCAGCGCTTATAGCACGTAGGAAGTGTATTCATATTAAGCCTTTCAGTATTCAGGAAGAAAGACTCTTAATATTCAAAAACACATCTCCCCTAAAAGTAAATAAATAAGCGTGCTTCACTAAAAAAAATAAAGATTGTTACCAAAAATGGCCATTGAGACATCTTACGCTCCAGAGGAACAAAATGCTGTAATAATCTGTAATTAAATCCATATTTGATATAGGTAAAGTTGCAGACTACAGTGCTTTTGTTGCTTTCTTTTTGCAGGGTTACTTCATATGGATGTTTTCTGTCAACGGCTGGATCAGGAGTTTGATGCTCAAGTGGTGGTGACCTCACCGAGTGTGTCATATAAGGCATCGTATTTTCCTGTATATTATCACTTTATAAAGAAATATGCAGGATTGAGAGAAAATATTCATCCATTTAAAAGCATTCGACAAGCTTTATAGTTTTTAGTATGGCACGAATGATCAAAGGCTTAATAAAGAGCTTTACTTTTAACTATTTAATCTTCAACGTTAGTTTTACGCTACCTCTCTACATGCATGTAATTGAAACACCGTTAAAAACTTTTACTACTAAGAAAAAAAAATTTTTTTTTAAATCCAATGCTTATCCAAACATTTATAATGTATTTATACATTTTTAATTCGTTTGCTATGATGTAATGGTAATTAGTAATAACGCGAAACTAAATTTCTAGATACTATATACGTTCTATATGTATGAACTGGTAGACGGTTTAGAGAAGCTGATGAATTAGGTAGAAGGGTACGAATAAAAAAAATAGCATTTCTGTTCTAAGATTTATATTTGACCGTTGCCATCTTATTTTTACATTTTATACCAATATATGTCATCTTCTCAGGTGAAAATAAAAGGCGCGAAGAACATTAAAGCCTACGGAGGCGAAATGGTGGTTGTGAACAACCCTCTGCTGATGCCTGACCCGCTCATCATAGAGGAGTACTACGAACCAATGACCTTGGCTACAATTATCACTCCAGACATTTATCTTAGCGACGTCGTCAGTTTGTGTATGGTACGGAAAAATACTCTAGTGTAGTAATAGCAAGTTATAAATGTTTCGCAAGATTGGATACGTCTTTAACTGCGCGAAATTGCTTGCTAAAAAACCGTTTCTCGGACGTTTTATACAAGAGCTGCAATAGAGAATTTACAAAATATAGAAATCGACCTATTCCACTTAAAGTTGATCTCTGCAATTAGAATCTAAGTTTTTCTATGGTTAACCAAGTGACCCCGTCAAGCAGATACGTCTGGGGCAATCATATTCTATACAGTAAAATCATTATAATTTTCTTTATTCTTGTAAATCGAGTCATTGGCATAAGTGTGTCATTGGCTCGGCTTTAGCGCCTAGATAAAAGATGACAACATCAGATAAGTAATTGTTTCTGTTTTTCGTTCACTGTTATGTTTGTTGTTTCGATTGCCATAACCAGTCACGCCGGGGCTTGGAGAAAAGCAGTCAGAATATAGACCAAAATACGATCATGCTACAGGTGATGTTTCCACTAAACGAGATCATTGTTAATTTTTTCGATGAACTCAAATCTATTACCTCTGGTTATGCCAGCTTCGACTACGAAGAGACAGGTTACCTACCTTCGAATCTTAGCAAGGTTTGTAATGATGAAATAATTATTGGTCGGCCAAATATAGTGCGATGTGAGACATTTGAATTGCATAATTAGACGTAAAATGAAACTGCATTTCTCCATATTTATATAAATTGTTACTGAATACTTTGGATGGTAAATGGAGCAAATCTGTAAGCGTACTCAGAACGCATATAATGCCTATAATTGTCTGAGGTACCTACAGGGTAGAGCAAAAGCAGGCTTGTAGCGAGGTTAGACATACTTCTAAATTTGAGACACATATAATTCTTAGGTTGGAAAAAAATTAGGCTTACAATTAAAGTAGCATCTGCTTTAATAGTAAACCTGTTCTTCTTCTTAACTAAGCGCCTGTTCTATGATTAATTTAAATCTCTGTCATATTTGTTCGTTAACACTCTCTCATTACATCGCATTGCTTCTTTTTTGTGTCCTCACCGCGGCAGCTGCAAATTCTCATTAATGGAAAACCGTGTGACGAATTCACTCAGATCGTTCATTCATCACGTGCAGAAAAGGTTGGCCGTTCGATGGTGACCCATCTAAAGAACAACATTCCTCAACAAATCTATGCGGTTGCCTTACAGGCTAGGGCTGAAGGAAAGATTCTGGCTAGGGATGACGTCAAAGCGTTACATAAAAACGTCACACAGAAGATTGTAAGTTGTCGTAGCTTTGGCACAATGATAATAGATTTTCCGTCTGCTGTTTCGGCCAGAACTCAAAAAGTCGTCGATTTTGCGACACTGTCTGGTGAATTAATATATAAACGCTTGATGTCGGCAAAAAACGAATAACGTATGGGGTATTTGCAACAGGTGGGGCTGACTCCAGGGGAAGAGTCTCTCGCTATCAGAAATTTAAAACAAATTGATCCTTATAAAACGAAATCAGAAAGTGATAGATGAGAAAGTCGCGTAGCGTTTAAGCTTCTTAGTGTAATCGAATGACCTCAGACGTCATTCTAAAATAAACAAGAGCAGCAACGTTGAGATGGGCTACAGCAGTTGAGCTTATAACTTGAATCCTGCACTGTTTAGAAAATGTGCATCCGATATCATCAAAAACACGCATTGCGATGTTGTTCATTCGTATCAAGCGTACTGTTTCAATGTCACTGTTTTGTAATCAAACCAGATAATCCAGCTAATGAGCTGACTAACCCTCGAGATTCTGCGCACGTTACGGCTCTATACAATTAAAGCTGTTTTTATGTTTTCTAGCTCAGATGAGGTTTAAGTAATACAAACCGAAGAGGAAGTTTTAGCTCCACACAAATGGTTGTAGGTCTTTCGCCATAATATTAGATTATTATTGTTATTTTTATTATTCTTCATTAAGTGACTTGAGATCAGATTAGAAACCACTCTTCTCCGCGCATACACGACTGTACTTTCTCACTCTAGACCGTAGTTCTTACATAAAAGAATATTTCACTGAACAGCATCTTTCATGCCATTCTTTGACAAACTTGCCATAATTCGACGTAACTTCGGTACCCGTAAACACTGTAAAAACATAAATTGTTGAGGTATTCAATTTATCTGTTTTATAACTTTATACTTTAAAGAAAAATCTTGCATCACACATTAGCTTTATTCTAGAAAATAAATATAATATAAAATATCAAAAAAAAAATAGGTCTTAGATTAAAAGATTTGCCACGGGGATGCCCAAAAGAGAGGCAAATTTTGCTAACAGTGAAAAGGCCAGATCGGCATCTGGCCTTCGTAATCCCGGACAAACTATAGAACTATATAGGCCCTAAAAAAAAAACAGTGTAAGAGTGCATGTGTTCTGATATTCTGATAATTTAATAAGTTCTGATGCACATATCACACGCTCTTCTCATATCATTGCGAAAAATTGGCCTATACGGAGTAAATATACACATTTTAAAGAAATATTGATGAAAATAACTAGTTCATTGAGGTGAAACTGCGATAAGCGAAAGACTGTTTGCTACTATAAATTTGGAAATATTCAAGTTCCCCGCGAAGCCTTTATCTAAGTTCTTAAGAAGAAGAGAAACGACGAGTGTAGAGCTCTGAGCAGATTCCTGCATGTGAGTGATCGGGATCATTTTCCTTTCAGAAATCTGGTTCTGATCGAACGCGCAAAATGAAATTGATTAGTGCCTACCGCGAAAAACAAAAGAATTTGCGTATGATCGGAAATATTCAAGTTCCCCGCGAAGCTTTCATCGAAGTTCTCAAACAGAGGAAATAGCTTGAGCTCCTTAATAAGAAATGCATTTTTATAATAAATAGCGCTAATAGTTGAGATTATTTTACTACATTTGCCGTCTTCTCTTTGCTTAGGTTGCACATCAACAATTAATCGGTTATAAGGAAAGGATCACCTAAATGTTACTCGAGTCCTTTGCCTATATAGCAATTGCTATGATATCAGTATAACGTTGGCATGGCAGCACCCTCATGCTAGTGAAAATCCGGCTCCGACCAGAGATACTTGAGAATTAGTAATTTACGTTAGCCAGGTGATGAAATTACATAAAAATTCAATTTGAACTATGTTTTTGGTCATTTTCTGAAACCTTGCTTCCTTACTGCTCCTACAGCATTCAATAAAAGCATATAAATTTACTACTATCTCTATGAGACTAGCTCCTTTTGATCAGGCTTGGAGTAGAAAAATGATTCTGATGACTGAAGTCAGCGCAATTACTTTATTTACAGCTTTGAAAATCTATTAAGATAAATTCTATCATCTGCGCCTTTTAGTATGCTAAAGCTCAATTTTCGGTGTAAAAGACGCCCCGCAACTGCATTTTTTATCTGCTTGAGGGTTGTCCAGGATCCTGAATCCTGACCGGATCAATTCCTCCTCGTAATCGACCGTTGATCCTATACGCAGATATAAGTGTATGAAGAACATTAGATATACTGTAAATAACAAGTAAGACTTAGCGTAATTTGTTTAAAAAGCAATAAATGATCTAATGCTAAGCGTGAAAACGATTTGTTTCTATTTAAGCTTACTAGAATTCTAGTAAGCTATAGGTGGCTATAAAAGCACTATAGGTGCTCCACTCAAGGTATTTTGAAAGCTGTGGTTAACATTTCCACTCATCCCGCGGTTCGAAACGCCCCGAAATTATTCAGAAGAAAAATCGCATATACGTTTTTGATCTTCCTTTAACAGTCTACTACACGAAAGCTACTGTCTATTTCTAGGGTAAGAGAAAAAGGCTCGGTTAAAAATTACGAACAGCGCCCTGGATATATCTATTTTCTAAAATTAAGTAGTTCGGCTAAAATAGTTTTACTAACAATTGCGTCTAGGTGGTAGCTGAGTATGTTCACCTGCAAGTTGACGATAGGCTAGTTTCTTAACAAACAAAGGAAGAACTTCTTCTTATATGCATGTTCCTGCTAGACAGACATGACTTAATGGGGTTGCCGCCACACCTGAATATTCGTTTGTGGTTATTTTATGTTGTTCATGCGAGTAAGCTGTCCGAAAGTACACTCAGCCACATAACTATACAAATGTATATAACACCGCAGAATTCGATCTTAATATAGACAGTTCTTCTTAATATATTCTTAATATAGAAAGTTGTTCTTCAGCCCGACATGTATATAGCCTGGATGCGTAATAGCGGTCAATACTTGTTTCTTTGTTTTACATACATTGGTACCTACCTAGCTGAATTAGAGTTGAATTGAAGTTCCATACATCTAAACTTAGGAGGTTTAACTACAAAACTAACGAACCTTCGATGAAGCCAAAAGACATTTTATCGCAGATAACTTTTGCTCCATCACGTTCAAATACCAGATCGTCATCTTTCACTTCTTTATCTAGGGATAGTTTGTACTGGAAACCACTACAGCCTCCACCTTCGATAGTCACTCGAAGCATCTCGCCAGGATCTGCGGTTCGTCGCAACTTGTCAACACACGAGTCGCTCAGGATAAGTCCACCACCGGAATCATTCTGCAACACAGGCAGGAGGTAGTGATCAGGAGGCGAGCCCATAAAGAAAAATTTCGTTTTTTTTAACGAGATGGGAACATTTTCTTTCCATACGTACTTTTTAGTGTACGTCCGATAGTTTTTTTTTAATATTTTGCTTAATAATTACGTAAGGGGGAGCCATTAAATACCGAAGTGAATAGAACTCGAATGCATCACGTATATTTTTAGAGTAGAGGTCTTTTCCTCGGAAAATGTGTTTTTCTTAGCGGTGCAGCGAAATGTTACCTTCGAGCTTAGTACACGAGCATACATCGTACATCTGACTTCCTCTACTACAGGTGAGAAACAACTAGTTTATCTATCATCGTTTATGTATCTGCTGGGCGCTTATCTATCTAAATGAAAATAAGCACACATACACTGGATGTGCAGTAGTCCGTTTCATTATAAATTAAGGTATAAATATTTATTTACAGCTCTTTTCCCTTTGCTCCCTCCATCGTTGTTCACTTACATCATTCAATCCGTACCATTGTTATTTTCTGAGCTTTACCATTTTATTCATTTGTTTCTTTGTTTTTCCATTTTTGTCGTTATAACCAGCAGTCGCCCACTATACTCTCTCCGTGTTACTAGTCATGTCATACTCGTATTCTACAGATAGTACCAGCTCATTCTTCTTCTACAGAAACTGCGTACCAGTTCGCCATCTCTTCCGTCATTTTCAAGATACGCTTCCACGTGCGACTTTCTATTCTCCTATTCGATTTCAGTCTTGCCAACACGTTCGTATTAGCTAGCCTTCTTACTTCCCCCCTTAATCTTGCACTCTCCCATCTATGTCCCTTCTTACTGCACAGTTACGTTAGTTTTACCCTTACCTACATTACATACACCTGAACGACACGCATGCTCAGCCCGCTGGGTCTCAATCTGTAAACGGGCAATTCCCAACAACAAACATACTAACATACTAACTAGGCATCCAGTCGTTCCTCAGCTCGCTCTTTTCCATCATTAGTTAACATGCTCAACTCGTTTCTTGGGCTCAACTCTCGTTGACAATGTCCCCTTTTTTGCATCTTGCATCGGGCCTATTTTCCTTAATCGTAATTTTTCCCATTACTCTACCCCATATGATGCTTTTCCTGTCCCGACATGACCGGTCAACGCAACCATAACTTAAGTCTAAATGCGTCCACCCCATTGAGGTAGTATCGAAACAACCTTTTATCACGTACAAAACCCAAATTCTCGTATAGGCGCAACGCAGGTTGATTTGTAATTTCGGTTTCCAAAACAACTTCATCAGCCCGATTAGCGACCATCGCTCGAATTGCTGTCAAGACAAGATTGGAGGCGATCTTCCGCTTGCGATAGTCCGCCTCGACGGCCAACATGGCGATATAGCCTCTCATCTGCACTCGGGAGTGCGCGCTGCCGCTTTGTTGACTGCCCCCAACAGCGTCCGCTGCCGCGGTCGAGTCGCGTTTCTTGTGCGCATCTAGCTTACACACGATTGCACCAACGCACTTATCACCGTCCATGGCAAGAAAACACAGCTTTGGCCAGTTGTGGATAAAGTACCGGTAAGTGTAGATCGAGTACGGCTCGGACAAGTCCTTTTGGAAGAGCTCCATCATCGCTGGCATCTGCAACTCGGATTCATACGCTATGTACGTAATACCGTCGACGCGGAACGGCATCGTGGGGTACGGCGGCGGAATACTTGTGGGACCATCATTGCCTGCTGTTAACGCTGTTGTCGACTCCGTCGTGGTGTCAGTAATGGTTGTGAAGGTTGTGCCATCGTTATGCGCCTGATGTTGTTGATGCTCTCGATGCTCGGCGAGTCCACTATTTGTTCGGCTAGTTGTCGGAGCACATGGCACCACAGCAGACTGGGGACGCAAGTTCACGCATTCTACCGATTTGGACTGAGAAGTAGCAGTGGCATTAGTAGTGGGCGTTTGCGGCGCTGTACGTTTACTCGTAGCCGCCAAGCTACAGCAATCGCTCACGTGATTGTTATGGGCATCGTTATAATAACAGCTATTGTGATGGTTTCCGCCGTTCAGGGTGGTCGCATCGAGGAGAGCGGAAAGCCCCTCCGTCGTACAGTCCCGAACGTCAATGCTTGTGGAAGTGTTGTTATTTTTCGTCGAACTACAGCTGCCGCCGCTGCTGCTGCTGTCTGACGACTGGGATACACCGACTGGTACTGCGGCGCTGGCTACGGGTACGGTCTCCATCGCTGTTTTATGCCACACTTCGCTGTGTCGTCGCGTGTCGCGACTAGCTCTGCAACGACGCCGTTATTGCTAATACTATAAATATGCTGACTGGTTGATGCTAGTAACCACATCCTGACAAAGAGCATTGAATTTATTCTATTCGTATTAAAAAACCAGTGTTTAGCAACATTGTTACTACCAGCATTAGCGCCTAGCATTAATACTTTAAGCCCGGTCTAAACTGTTATACGACGATTCCCATATAAAAAGACAAACAGAACATATCGATATATACAAAAATATACGATCTGCTCATTGAAAACGCACTGAATCACCAATTAATACAATACTCCTTTCCTTTGTTATACTAACTGCACTCTAGAATTATTCAACTATGCGCAATGGAGGAGTAACGTCGCAACTGTCGTAACTTATTTGTCTGTTATTGGGTTACTGTTTTTATTATCATTGCACTGAGCCAAATTTAGGCGAGAGCAAAACTCCGAATCAAGCAGAGCCACTTATCGATACACTGAAAAAACACTTATCATGTCATGAGAATGGAGTCTTGGATACACTAAATGATTTGGCTAAAATAATAAAGGAAGAAAGGTCCAAGAATCAAGGTGAAATAGCAACGCAGATTTAACCTATACCCTCTCATACTGCTTTATTCTACAAATCTAAATTGGTCAATGGACACACAGCAGATCTGATTCCGCTCAAATACGAGTTTTTCTAGATCAGAACAAAGCAGGTAAGTTTCAGGAATAGTGAGACGACTATCGCGTTTTATGCATCGCGTTTATCGCAGATTACTAAGTATTTCATATCAGAGATATGTTAAAATAAAGAACCAGCCTTGCATGAACGTCGCGTGGGAATGTGTTGCGAATACGTTGTGCTCTCTACATGTAAACTATTTCAACCGAATAAATTATTCTATAACATTTAATAGCATACTTGATCAGCGGTGTCACATGTTTCTGCCGCTAGGTCGTTTTCATAAATAGTTATAATGTGCATAATGACCAGAAACTTCAGTGTTATATTTTATCGGGAATAGCTACCTTATTTACATCTATGTGTGCTTTTTCGGGAATAGAAACACTATGACAGAGGTTCCACAGGGCAGGGGTTCCACTTAAAATCCGCAAAAAAATTCCCTTTATCCCTCGATCCTCGTATCTGAACGGCTCATTAAAGTGCGTTCTATTCACCAGTTAACACGTACCGAGCTGAAACTCCTCACGTTGATGGAAAATCGATATAATCTCTGCAGAAGGCGCAACATCCTCCAGAATCTATTTCACACAAGCATTTCCCTGGCAATCGCCATCTTGAGTGCGCGGAGTGCTGCTGCTGTGATGTTTATAAAACCAAAATATTCAACAATTGTTAGTTTGTTTCTCAGCCGTCGTTCGCACAAACCACATGTAACTAGCACCAATATAAGAAGTTCTCCCTCATATAAATGAGATCGTAATTTCGTTTTAGTGCTACGAAAATGCACACGTTGCACGAATGGCGCCAAATACGAAATTTCGTTGTATCCCATACAGCACACTCTACACGGAACAGCTGAGTGCTAGAGTTGCGGCATTTAGAAGGATTGGAGTAGGACAATAAAAAATACAAATCATATTGCCGGTACGGTAGACTGCGTACAGCCTTCCTTCTAATACAAAAGTTAACGCTGCCGTAGCTTAAGTTTAAGAGCTGATTTTCGTTCACTTTACCGGTGGATAGCTACCGTCGGCTGCGTGTGGGTGTGTTATATTCGTAATAGTTTCTTACTATGTAAGAAAATATTTATTTATTCCTATTACTCGCTGGTGGTTTCCATGCTAACTTTAAAAATTTTGTGCCAGTGTCGACGGATGCCTGGCGTACGGGACCTCAGACTACTTCGCGTAGGCTGTCTAAGTACCCAGGCTACTGTCGAGTTGTCGAAGATTCGAAATATCGGTATTATCGCGCACATTGATGCCGGCAAGACGACAACGACCGAGCGAATGCTCTACTATTCAGGTTTCACCCAGACAATGGGCGAAGTTCATGATGGCGATACCGTCACGGATTATATGCCACAGGAACGCGAACGTGGGATCACGATAACCGCGGCGACTATCACGTTTCCTTGGAAGGGTCACGCCATTAATTTGATCGATACACCTGGACATGTAGATTTCACCGTCGAGGTCGAACGAAGCCTCCGCGTTCTCGATGGGGCCGTCACAATACTCGATGCGTCGGCTGGGGTTGAAGCCCAAACTATGACCGTATGGCGTCAGGCAGATTACTACCGCTTACCTAGGCTTATCTATCTAAACAAAATGGACAAAGATCGTGCCGATTTTAACGCGTGTTTATGCGACATTGAGCAGAAGCTTCGTATTCGACCATTGATTTGCCAACTACCAGTAATCAATCCTAACACTGGTCACTTTTGCGGTATGTTTGATCTTGTAAGGATGCAGGAATTCGTGTGGGACCCCAATGATGCATCGAAAGGCTCCAGATTTCAGACAATACCTGGCGAATATTCACAGATGCTAAATAATGCTCTAGCAATGAGATCTAAACTTATTGAAGACCTGGGTGCCATTGATGATGCGTTTGCGGAGCGCTTCGTGTTATCCAGTGCTGAGCCTACAGCAGCCGACATTAAGGATGCAATCAGAAAGGCAACGAGATGCAAAGCTGTCATTCCGCTACTCTGTGGCAGTTCATACAAGAACATCGGAGTGCAACTGCTGCTTGATGCCATTGTGAATTATTTGCCCGATCCATCATTTGCAGTCCCAAAAGAAGTTTGCAAATTCTACTCAGAGAAGGACACAGTTGCCATGGCTTTTAAGATTGTTCACACGAAGTTTAAGGGCCCTTTAACCTTTGTGAGGATCTATTCTGGACAGCTTGATGCAGGTCAAAGAATTTACATCATGAACAGAGAAATTAACGAGAAGTGTGGTGAACTCCTCCAAGTAAATGCTGATGAATACGTACCGATACAGCAGGCTGGTCAAGGAAGTATTGTTGCGATCTCGGGGCTAAAATACACTACTACAGGCGACACTATAGTCGGCTTGGGATCAACGGGTTCTTTTGTAGTAAACAAAGATTCTACCGTAAAAAAAAACGCTATTCTCTTTGAATTTCAGCCACCTGATCCGGTATACCAGTGTAGAATTGAAGCTTCTTCGCTCGGACAGCAGAAACAACTCGAGCATGCCCTGAAATGTCTTCAGCGTGAGGATCCAAGTCTGGTTGTGATTCACCAGGAATCAACAGGCGAGATACAAATCGCCGGCATGGGCGAACTGCACATCGAGATCGTTCGAGATCGAATCAAGCGGGAGTTCAAGGTTGAGCCTCATCTTGGCCCTCTGCAAATCGCCTACCGTGAAAGGCTGTCACAAAGCATAGCTGGCCTTATGCATGTTCTAGATAAAACTCTCGCTGGCCATAAACACTACGTGGAAGTTGGCCTCGACATCCGTAAGATTCCCAAGACGGACAAAAAGGAACCTTTAATGAAACTACATGTCACAGATGAGAATGGCCTTGGTAAAATTCGCTCATTCCATTTCAAGGCACTCGAAAATGGTGTAAAGCTAACATTGGCTCATGGCCCAATATTGGGCTTCCCACTTTCCGGAGCCCAGATTGTACTAAATCACTTCGTCGTTGCCAATTCCACTAGCCTGCCCATGGTCACGGCTGCAATGGCTCAGTGTATCCAAAACGGACTCAAATCTTCTTCTGAAGTGGTCGAACTGATGGAACCCCATATGGAACTCGAAATTTCAGTTCCGAATGAGTATTTAGGAAAAACACTCTCCGACCTTTCAAGGCGTCGAGCCCAGATCAAAAATATTGGCGAGCGCACTGGAAATCGGATAATTTTCGCTAAATGTCCGCTTTCTGAATTACGGCATTACTCTACAGAGCTACGAACGCTTACTTCCGGACGAGCCACATTCATAATGGAGCTGGATACATATGAAGCTATGAGCACGGCGGAAACCTCGGCCATATTAAGAAAAGCGGCTGGTCTCCAGTAGTAGTGTGATTTGGTGATTTAACAATTAGAATAAGAAGTAAATTATTACAATATTATTATTATTATTATTGTAGAAAGTTTCTACAATACAGGCGTCCACAATACAGTGAATTATATTGTTTGTTATATTGTAGGAATTAATAATAAATATAAATACGTTACAGATCATATTTAATACCTGTTTTCATCCTATAGGAAATAAATTATTGTCCCTTAAATATAGCAGCAATGATATCTACACAAATGTCTTCAGGTTGCAAAATACCATTGGCACATTATCGTCTTAATACAATAAAAGCACGTATTTTCTTTAGAATGGTAAATTTTTGTAATTAACGAGAGCTATTCTAAGAACTGCTTATACAATTTGTTTCAACCGTTTGATTGTCTCAATATTAAAAAATTTGTGTGCCTTACCTATGATTACGTACTAAGAAAAGAGCGTGAGTAAAAGTAATTTTTACAATGTCTAATAAGTATGATAATGTAAAATAATTGAATTGTCTTAAAATGACATATATACATGCAACTTCAACAAAATTCATTGTGAATATAATTGAAAACATGGAACTTGAAATATATACAGAAATCAGTCAAAGATAGAGTTTGAGTACTTCTTTTTGTAAGGGAGTTCTAAGATCGCAATTCTGTTAATTTAAGCTCAAAATCAGAAAAAGGTTATAATTTTGAGAATATAATTTCAATATAAAAATAACAATTTTAACAAGTACAACGAATCACTTCATTTGGTACTTTTAGTTTACATGAAAAAATGCAGTTTTTGTAGCAGGCTACTCTTCGATCACATCCTCGCATAGCTAATGTAATATTATCATGTTATATACCAAAACATATGGACGCAACAATTCTTGTGTGCAACCATACCTTAAATCCCTAAAAGCTAGTGGTTAATATATAATTTACGTGTTAGCAACGAAATCCATTGGATCCTAATACATTTACTTCCACATGCTAGGTCTGAGACGTCCCAATGCTTTCTCATACATTAAAATTCATAAGCTTTGCTTGAACTGCAGAGCTGACATTATATCGCTTTATTTTTTGTATTTTTGTATTAGTGGAGCTTGACAGGCCAAGCCTTCGTTTTGACACCTACTGCTCGTCCAGAAGCTTAGCTGACAGGAGCCGGCAACTAGGTTTTGCTATATTAAGTTAACATTTAGAAAAAAAATCCCTAAAAAGGTTGTATACTTTTCTCTAAAATTACTCTCTTCACTCTGGCCGCAGTGAGAGTCACCTGAGTGTCCGTTGATTCTAACCATTCACCCACAGAGTTGATTATTATAATTACATTATTCACAAACTCTTTTAAAACATATCTGTACAAGGATCTATAATTTCAAGGTGTACGCGCAGTGAATCAAATCGTTGGTACATTTTGAAAGTGAACATATTTTATATAAAATTAGCATTTTCACAAACATTTTCGGCTAATTATTGCACCTTGCTACGTTCATTGCATCAGTCACAATCATAAAATAATGCGAAATTTCAAGAACTCGAGAATACGTTTCAAAGCTCGCAAGAAACGTTGCAAAGTGCAGATAATTTTGAGACACAAGATACGCTGAGTGCCGCCGCATATGTGGATACGAGCTTAACCAGAATTGCTTAGTTCGCTGGAGTACAATCTGGAGAAACCCAAACTCAACGCCCGGCTAGCTCAGTCGGTAGAGCATGAGACTCTTAATCTCAGGGTCGTGGGTTCGAGCCCCACGTTGGGCGGGTTACTATTTTGAAGCTTCTCGATTGTTATTGCTATCGCCGCAGAGACGTCGCTAGAGTTTGTTTATTAAACCCCTAGCAATATTTAATTTGTGATTTTTCAACTTACCAAAATTTTTTCGAAAAGCAATTTTCGAAAAGAAATTTCGACCGATAAAAATTTTGAAATTTGGCAACGACAAAAAATAGCAGCTTATTACTGTTTTTTTTTTTTTTTAAAAAAAGAAAGCAGATAAACTTCATTGATATTACACATTTCAACTATCAGTCAGTGTTAAAAATTTGTGCCGTCTCCACTGTGTGAGCCCCATTGAGTATGCCCTTTGAAGTGTGCGCGGGGCAACCTGCATCTCTTTGCTGCGACCATGCCCTCCCGCCACACGGCACCACCATGATCGCCGGCTTGCGGGAGGGTAAACTCATTTACTAGTGGCACTCTCTGCCAATTGGTCTGGGGACTTTACCTAGGGCATCTGAGTTACGAAGAACTCCGCTTGTTGCCCCATAGCAGGCAGAGTAGAAACGACAGTAGGCACTCACACGATTTGGTTTATAAGGCGCTGTAAGTGCATAGCGCCTCGAGGTTTGGCATTCGGTCCAACATTTTATCAAGTATCACCAGGTTCGAAATAAAATAGTCAAAAAATAGTGCTTTCGTTTGCAGCAGTCGATAGCAGTTTAACGTTGTATAACGAATTGAAGTTGCGACTTGAACATGGACTATCCAAATCAATATAAACAGCGTATATTTCACAGCAGATAAGTAAAATAGTTAAGAGAGAACGACATGTGAGAGTAGTCTGCATGCGCTACCTGGTTATTCGAATGGAACATATTAAGTTTATTGGTTCCAATACGTGTTGTTTCAAAAACTAGGGATAGCATGTACGATCCTGTGTCTTAACAAGCAGCCCTCTAAATGCATCTGAGCTGAGTTTTTACTTTGGAGTCTCATCTAACTTTTATAGGAGACATCTTTTTTAGCAGAGTCAAATACCCCTAATAAATATGTTTAATATACATATTTTCCAATTTTTGCTTATATTGAAGGTTCTGTAACATCATAGAGGCACTTTTTAGCCTCAGTGTAATTCAATTATATACTTCCGGTATATTAAAAACTCAATGTAATTTTCTATCCGTTCGATTATGCGCCTTATCAAAATGTATTGGCTGTAAAAGTTTTACCTTTTTCTTTTAAATATTAAAAAATGCACGCTAGATATTATATCGTATCTGCGCTATGTGAGCTTTTTCAGCCAAATATCGTCTTAGGCTGTTACAAGCGAACTCGGCTGATTTTAAAAGTAACAGTAATTTTTTGACTTTTTGCCCTGTAGCACACAAAATTTAGCTTGTAAATACTTTGGTTATCTAGAACTTCGGAAGTAAAAATCGGTTAAGGTGACCTCAGAAAAAAATCCTTAAGTCTTGAAAATCAACGCTTAGTAGTCTAGCTTTTGCTGTTCGAAGATCACAGCGCTACGGGAATTCATCGAAGATTGGAGACCATATTAAGCAAGGATGCCTTAAGCAAAAGCAGAGTACGTAAATGGTGCAAACGTTTCGACAACGGCGATTAGAGTGTTAAAGACTAGCGTGGAAGCGCCCGATGAGACCCGAAAGACGCCACAATCGACAAGGCCTTTTGCGAAATCAGAACTTAAAGAATAAGGGCTCTGTTAGCCAAAACTAACATTTCACATGCAACGCATTTTAGAATTATAACCTTACTACTGAAAATGCAGACACTGAGTAAAAATTAACTCCAAGCCAATTGGAAATACGTGTGGTGAATTTCACGTACAATCTATGGAACTTACAGTCGCCACAGACGGGGCATGGTTCAATATCTACTGTCAGTTGAAGAGGGACCAAGCGAGAGAAAAATGTTGCCCTGAAAAGAAATCGAGTTCGGCGACAGTGTCGAGTAGGCTCGGACGCAAAATGATGGTAGAAATCGCAATGGATACCAAGAACATCTGCTATCATGATATAATTGTCGAAAATAAAATAATATGCAAAGACCTGTCAGTCGTTGATACAGACATTGGAGCACACGGTCTGCTTACTCGGTGACAACGCCAAATCTCAATGCAATGCTTCAATTATATTTTGGATTGGGCAAATGAATATCTAATGTTGGCATCAACCTTCTTGTTCTCACAATTTAAGTCCATATAATTTCGGAGCTTTCCATACCCTAAAAAAGGCAACTGAAGGGCAAGCGTACTCTATTTTCGATTTACTTTGAAAAGCCATAGATAGGGAAGTTACATCTGGAAAGGCAGTGGGTATATGGCTGTTTAAAAGCGGCTAGAGTACTCGTACAAGCATGGAGAAAGGAAGGGAGAAGATTTCTAGCACTCCATTTTAGAAAACCATCATTCGATCCCAACTACTTCAATATTATTTAATTTCAAAGTCCGTCGAATTCGCTTATAGTAGGTTAAATATTGCTGTCCTCATGATAGTGGATAAGGTATTTGCTTGATATATTGGCAGTAAAATATCAATGCTCAGTTCGTTGATTACCTTAAAATAAACTGATTTGCGCTAATACATTACATCATAATATATTTTGATATGTCATTTTGAAACTTCTTTATTAGAAAAATATACACCATGCATTTTACAGGTTACATTTATACAGTTCTCAAATAAAAAATCGATCCTTATTTTACAATTTAGTATTTATTTTGTAAGTGAAATTATCAGAGTTCTTAAAAAACAATACAATTTAAATAAACGACCACTCTATATATATATATATTTTTAATTTATAATTGCACGAGCGCTTAAACGGATATTATATTCGCTAATATCTTTTTCTAAATATAACCGTACATTTTTCTCATAACACTATTTCCAGTCATAAAAATGCGCACTTTGCTTTGGTTGGCTATCTGCAAATAAAGCCTAGAGCTCTCGGAACTCTAAACTGATTTTTCACACTTAAATAACCTTTCTTGCAGAAATTTTGTATCATATACGAACATTATTATTTAGTTGGTTAGATACGACCTAAAGATAAACGAATAAACAAAACTTAAGATGATTGTTATAGTAAGCAGCCTTCATTACGTATTCGCTAGTTCTTAAGGTTTTGCACAACATAGTTTATTTCGACCTATCCGTTTCGTTGAGTAATGTCCAGTGTACAGCAACGCTTACTTCTGAAGAAATGCAAGCAACTGAAAGATGTACGTTTTTTATATTTTCATCTTTCTACAGACTACCGATGGGCATTTAGTAGTAATAATATCGATTGCTAATTCAAGGAACAAATGTAAGTATTTATTTATATTTACAAGTATTTTTTCAAATGTAAATCAAAGCTCAATATTCTGTAGCATTTTTTCGAAATCCTCCACATCGTTGTCTTTGTTAAATCGTTTAAGCAGTGATCGAATCTCTTTTACGTTACATTCAAGACTATTACTGTTCGAAGCATAGATGACCTGGTTCGTGTCCGTTGGAACATCGACCATTTTTAAATTTCTGAAATTATCAGCCACTGTTTTATATACATCCTTGCACTTATTTTCGTCGCGACAGGCTAGATTGAGTACAAAGACTCCCTTCGTTCTTAGAAGTCTCTCAACGTTTTTGAGGAATTCTTCTTGCAAGAACGCCTCAGGTGGACACGTAAGTGCGTGTGAGACGTCTTTGCTATCAATATCAAGCCAAATGATATCAAATTTTTCCTTGGACGTTCGCACAAAGTCAAGAGCGTCGCCGCACTCGGTTTCGACATTTTCAACTAGTCCAAAGTGCTTCTTAGCTACATCGATAACTGCTTGATCCAATTCGACGGCCTGCACTTTCCACTTGGCATACTTTGCAGTGTATGACGCCAACATTCCGCCCCCAAGACCAAGCAGTAAAGCGGATCCAGCTTGATTGCCAAAAAAACCTAGAGCTGCCACCATAAATTTATAGTATTCACTTGATAAGTACGTATAGTCGACTCTTGTCTTGTAGACCCGCATCTCCGTTTGGATAACGGATGGCCGATCGAGGAAAATTAGCCGCCGGTAGATTTCGTTGCCGACCTTAACGTCTTCAATAACAAAGTCACCGCTAATCGGACTATAATTCTTCTCTATTAATGTTCGATTATTAGCAGCTTTGCCCGCAGATAGAAACGGGATCAGAGATCCTTGCTTGTAAGACTTGGGCGTTAATTGACGAATGGGAGCCGACAGCTCGTCCTTGATCTCCTCTATGCTGTTATACGTGAAACTACGGCTTAAATGCACAAAAACGACCCGAGACGCTCGGCACTGTTTCGCGGATAGCTTGCGTCCTTCAGTTGTGCCGAAGAGCCATTCGGATTCGCGCCCTTCAGGCACTATAAAACAAGCAAATTTAAGACCGGATTGTCTATCTGCGCCAGGCGTATCTACAATAAAGAGCTCATATTTAGGTTTGTCACTTTCTGCCGAATATAGCTCGGTTCGACATTCTTTGTCAAGCGTAGCATGACATAAATGGTTCCGTAAAAAAGCGTAGCTCTGTTGATCTTTAATATCGGCAAGAAGGGCTTCGACGGAGGAATGCCTAACAGACTTGGCATTGATATTAACCATTGACTCGAAGACATACGGACCAACAGGTAATCGTCTCATTTTAGTAACAACAACAACGTACACAGGCAAGGTAAATTCGTGCCTCGTATCTTCTGCTTCGACACATCGATGAACACGCACTACCCACGTGACATCATCAACCGACTGACTAAAGAAACCAAATAAAACCTGTGATACCTGATTTTGCAGCAGCGTAACACACATGAAACGACCTCCGTGCCGCAAACATCGTGTGATCTCCGACAGGACCTTTTCCACTGTGGTAATATTTTTTTTTGAAAAATTCGGCAATAGTGAATCGATGGTTCCCTTATCAATCACTATATTGAATTCTGAGTCGCTAAACTCCAACTTCGTTGCGTCCATATGACGAAAATCAAGTTCTGGATATTTTTTCTTCATCTGGTTGATGACTATATCCGAGATATCAATGCTAACCACATTCTTGTAGCCACTCTGATGTAGGTCGTACGACATGGCCGAGTTGCCGCAGCCCACGACAAGTATGCGGTCCGATGGCTTGGCATACTTGAAGACTATAGGCGACAGCTGGTGGTACTCACCGTACCATTCGAATGCAGATTCCCGCCGATTGAAAAAGCAGTCCCAGTACTCCTTTGAGGTGAACTCAGAACTCGTTTTTGGTAGGAGCTTTTCCATAACTAAAATGAATAAAGTGGAGAAAATACTTTAGATGTAATAAGTACAATTGAATAAATAGACAGATAATTTTAATACAATCTTATTGAATTCATCTTATGCAATTAGTGCTCAATCAATACTAGCCAACAGTGGCATTACGAATTGGCTTCTCGCTCCATGTTTAGTATAAGTAAGTAAGAACGTAAAAAATAATCGTGTTGTACACAGTCCGATATAGGGTTAAAAAGACTAAGTAACCGAAGAACCACGTTGCTCTCGTCTAAATCGAGAAATAGTATCCGATTGTTTCCCTGAAGCATTTATGACGGATATTGAAGCAAAATCTAATATGGAATACGTGTAGAGAATACGTTGATTATCGTTTGAGAATAATATTAACTGAGTCCGTAATAAGTTACCAAATATTTGAGTTAGTAAAAGCTGCGATAAGCGACATGACAGGGCGTGAAGCGCGTTATTCCTGTTATCTAAGTTAATAAATAACGTGCTTTTTCTAACATTGTGTTCTATGTGGATCCGCAGGCTTGGAAACATGCGGCATTTTAGACATTTTTAGTTTTATTTACCTTAAAAATTATTTACCAAAATTATTTATACCAAAAATTATTTACTTTTGTTCTTCTGCGCACCAAACAATTTACTGCAGTCATCCAATCTTGGTTTCTAGTTATATATATATATACATATATATATTTATTACGTTTGCCATTGGCAGCACCAGTAATCGTTAAAGATAGCGAACTCAAATTACGGTTGCTATTAAACAAAGAAAAAAAAGTGATGCGATACCTGAAGGTAATTACGCTTTAAACTATAAAGACCTTCTGAACGAGACCAGACTATACACACTTATCAGCGCACGCCAAACAAGAACGTAAATATTCGATCTGGCCGCATTTCCTTGCTAATCACAGGATCCTTCAACATTCTAATTTCACTATGACCATCATTCACGTCTGGTTCGATATAGTTGGCCGCCAAAAAATTCCCAGAAACGCCTTAAAAACGTATTTTTACTATACGAACAACACAGCTTGAAAGCGTACATACAGTCGAGTCAAATCTAAAATACAATAGTTGTTTCTCGCACCACGTTGGTTTTCGTGTACGATCTGATGGTAAAAAAATCACCATCCAACATTGCTTGTGGTACCATTGTGGTACATTTGGTGATTCGGAAATGGTTAGTGGCACGAATGTTATTATATATCGTGATCAGCAGGCTAGATGTGCGCAAAGCCGGCAACGTGTGAATATTTGACTGGCTGTCAATGCATAGTCTTGCCATCTTATAGAACCAAGTGATTTATTGCTGACCGCGTGTAATCGTTTGCGTCATCATACTGCGTTCATATCCATGTAATAATAAATCAGGAAAAGCTACTTGCACTAAAATAGGTGTAATTGTGTTCTGAATCAAGTTGTCGTAGTGTAGTTAGATAAATATTTACAGCGTTATTTGTTGCCAAAGCAATACACAGCTTATTTGTATGCTGATGTCGCTGGAGCATTACCCGGTTTGGCGTCTCTCTCTGTGGGATACGATTCACGTTGGTGATCATTAATCGTCACTTATTAGATCGACGTCCGCTACTCTGTCGCAATTCGTGTGTTTATAGGCAGGTATTCTAATAACTACTCTTGTGAGTGTAAGAAATCAGTATTATGGACTTTACGAACAAAAACATGTATTGTTGAATATTTATCGTTATGAAATTCATGAAAGACATCAGCGTTTTTGAAGAGTTTTTAGGTGGGCAATCTGGATCAGTTGCGATGTATGTCCCGTGAAAACAACAGCTCTTCCCTGGGGTTACTTATTTATTCACAGAGTCCATATTTGTGACTCCTTAACAGCAAAGTCGTATTCGCAGCAAATTTTGTCCTATTCACGGATTTACAGGCTTGTTCGTCATCGGTTTCGTTAGAAGTCAAGCGATTTTAATTACCATGACGACAAAAATGATCCTTCTGTTTGACGTTGACGGCACATTGACCAAGCCGCGAAGTGTTATTACGCCCGTGATGCAGGCCTTTCTCAAAGAAATTAACAAGAAAGTGCCTATTGGCCTGGTGGGAGGATCGGACATGGCCAAAATCGAAGAACAGATGGGTACATGCATAGAAAAGTTTGAATACGTTTTTTCAGAGAACGGGCTAATCGCTTTCAAGAAAGGAAAACAAATTACTGATCAAAGCTTGCTGAAATTTGCCGGAGAAGAAAAATTGCAGAAGATCATAAACTTCTCTCTGAGGTAATCAACAGCACGCCTTGATAGCTGGGCATTTTTTTGTGCTAATGGAATAAAAACTGGCTTTTAGTACTGCTGATTGCACAAGTGTTACTATTCAGAGGTTTCAGCTTTCGTTAGTTTAAATCGAAGTAGTTTGGCTCTTTAAAGGTTAACAATTATATTTTTTAATTAACTCGTGGCCAATTAATTATCTCTACATCGATTATAAAATACCTGAGCTCTAAGTATAGGCCCTTACCAATGGTTTAAATTAGTTTATTCAATATGCAAAATTTTTCCATAGTGATTCAATGCAGCTCTGTGATAAAAGAAAATTATAGCGTAAAATCTTCTTTTCCAGACCTCCATGACCTTTTCTATCAAGTTTAGGTAAGAGATTATGAAAAAATGTGAGCAAATGTTTGGTTCTATTATGTAACCTGAACTGGTGCTCAAAACATCCGTGCCTTCTGATGATATTTGCTAAATAATCTCTCCATATACATTAACAAGTGTCCTAATTTTTTTGGTATTTTGTTCAAGGAAATTTAATACATGTGTTTCGTATTTTATGAATATTTCGTAGGCCAATACTGCGAAGTAAGGCGAGATTTACGCCTGCTTTGTCTTCTCGCAATTACATTTAGTCAAGGATACTGGAGAGAATTTTTCGTGATTACAATTGTCGAAAGCATCTCAATGATTTCTTAGCAGTTTCATAGTTAGATTATAACAAATACACTAAATATCAATCTCTTTTACGTAACTTTTCTTAATTTCGTAATTTTTATCTACTCTCTAACCTTTTACAGGTACCTTTCTGAACTAGAACTTCCGCATAAGCGCGGAACGTTCATTGAATTCCGCAAGGGAATGCTTAACGTGTGTCCAGCGGGTAGAAACGTCAATCAAGAAGAACGGGATCACTTTGTTCAATACGATAAAGAGCACAATGTTCGTGCAAAGATGATTGATGCGCTAAAAGAAAACTTTAAGGATTCGGAAATGACCTTTGCTATTGGAGGACAGATTTCTATCGACGTGTTTCCTATTGGTACGGTCCCTTGATTTGTCCTCATCCATCCGTTGAGTTGTCGCTACTGGTTTTTTGTGTCCATATCAATATTCCTTCACCCCTTAAACGGTAGTCCCTTAATATTATGTCTTCTTTTTTTACTACTTTTTTTTAAATTTATTTTTTATTTATTACTTTATTATTTATTTATTATTATTTATTACTACTTCTAATATTAAATGTACTTGATTTCAAGCATACAGCTATGACATGCTAATAGAATGTAAATTTAATTTTAGGTTGGGACAAGACATACTGCCTGAAAACTCTTGTGGATGAAGGTTTTACTGAAATACATTTTTTTGGAGACAAAACCGCATTTGGCGGCAACGATTATGAAATATTCAATGACCCGCGCACTCAAGGCCACACAGTTGCGGATCCCGACGACACAATGAAGCAAGTCAAGGCTATCTTAGGCATTTAGTAGATCTTCTGGACAGTGTCCTCGTCCTTTAGCTGCATTTCTATTTGCAAATAAAAATGAGCAATTAATAGTCCGTATAACAGTGACGTGATGCACCAGAGCGTCAAACATTTTTGATGTGCCTCCTATAAAAACACTTATATCGGTACAAATTATATACTGTGTATACCGAGCAAGTCATAAATTAATAGAAGAAAAAAATAGTTGTAATATTTTTTTTAGTAGAATGCCGACTATCTCAATAGATTAATCATACTATTTATGCAATGACTAAAATATGCATAGGAATACTATTAGTAATGTTGTATTATACATAACGAGAAACATAGAGATCCTACTTCGCGGCCTATTCGTTAAGACGATCATTCCACAGCTGCTTTGAGTCTGTCGCGGACCTCTTCTGGGCTCATAGTGCTCTCAATTAAAACGACCTTTTCACGTGATCGGCTCCCTTTATCTAACGAAACATCACTTTTTCGAAGATCCAATAGTCTCGCTATGAATCTGACAAGTTCAGTGTTGGCCTCACCGTCTACGGGAGGTGCTCCGATCTGCACGTCGACGGCCTCAGCTGTAACACCTGCAAATAAATAGGAAAAGTGACTGAACTGAAGTCACATTCGTAGACTTTAGTCTTATGACGTAGGATTTTATTGAAAATAAGTATGCTAACTCTAAAGACTAGATTACACAGTATGGGCTTCTGAAACTTTCTATGACTATAAAATTTCGTTCAAATAAGAGTTATATTAATAATATAAAGCAATGTATTCAAAATTTCTTCCAAATATCCTTTCCCTATCCAAAAACAGTATTAACAGATTAAGCTATAGATATATAACTGAATTAGTTTATAGCTCATACGTTATCGTCACGTGGTTCAATATAATATACCTGTAATCGCCGACTCTTTGGCGGCTGGTTTGGCGTGAACACGAATGCCTATGATTCCGGGTGATTTTTGAAAAACTGATACTGGTTGTAATATTGCTGTTGTTGTCACTGAAGAACTCTGAAGATCATAGGATAACATATATTGTACATGCTCCACTGCTCTTATCCTACGGTATACTGAATGTCATATATACTAGTCAAAACCACCGAAATATCGAATGTTTTGCAGCCTTTAAATAAATAATGTACGGCATTTATTAAGTTAAATGAGGTAATGTTGTGATATAGAAGAAAAGTCAATAAGCGTCTTTAGTTTGAGCTTGACAAACTTGTAGGATATAGACAAACAGAAAACGTTTCCAAATATTTTTTCGCAGCAGTAAGAATTGCTACTATAAATGCAAATTTACAATACCATCAAGCGCTGTACTGGATAAAAATAACTTCAGAAAAAATGTACCAAGTCTGTTCGACATTGTTACACTTGCTTTCAAATGGTAGACTTAACGTTTCTGTTTTACTAGTCAGATTCTCGTACCGGTCAACATACTCTATACTCGCACGTCTCGTACTTTTAGCTATTATGTTAACCTAAAATGTCCAATCAAAGTAGACATTTGTTTATTTAGTTAATATTTACCCTATCTTAACTGAATATAAACCGATAAGCAAACAACATTTTTACCTAAGGGTTTCCAACAATTCCTTACATAAGTTCCTTTAATGCTATCTTCTTTAAAATGGCGATTAGCAATACGGATTCGCAGGAACAATTTGTATGTTGTAAAACATTTTGTTTTCATTTGTCAAGAAACCAGCAGATTTTTTACCGTAAATAGTAGACCCTTTACGCGCACAGTGTTTACGTTTGTGTCGTTGATGGAACAGCGACTTTTGCTTCCTAACTGGAAACTTGGCCGTTTAAAATATTATTTACTTCTACAATACTAATGTCGAATACATTGCCGTAACTAGAGGAACATTGTAGACGAAGTAAACTGTTTCCGATCAATTTCATTTTAGCTTTTGCGGTTCAGACAGTGCAGATTAGGTACTGTTATTTTAACAGAGCTATTGCTGGGCATCCTTTAGTTTCTATTTTCGTATTCTAACACGGTACTGCGCGGATTGTTATCTGCCGCTTTACAACATGTTTGGGTTAATTGTTTATGACAAATTCATTAGTAATGTTTCAATTAAAGCATTGGCCATACATTCGTATGCGACCAGTAATTTCGAGTATCACCTTTGCGACAACAGAATGATTCATAATAGTGCAATGGTGCGTAAAGCTCACACACCTTCGATCCACTCGGATTTTTCTTGCTTTTCGCCATTACAAGAAAGGAGTGACTTATTTTTGTGTATTGAAAATAACCTACATTCAATGAGCAAACAAGCTTAAGCATTTTTCGAATGCCGATTGCATGGGTGCCATCTTTGTTGTTTGTTTTGAGCAGGCACCATATTGCTCTGTTTGGCGCGAAAATGTCGCCGTGCGACCGTTAATACAAGAAGCCTTTATTCAAAGCTCAGATTGAACTTCTTCATCAATTATAGCGCGAAGCAAGTATCCACTCTTTCATCCCTATGTTACAACTTAAAAAATATGATTGTTGCAACTAGCAGAACAGATAAACCTGTTTACCCAACATAATGATTTCTTTAAAGGCATGCCTCTCAAGGCAAAAGCGGTTAGCAATATTAATGCTTATTGCACCGTAAGAAATTTGTTTATTATAGGGAAATTAAGCAAGGTATGGCTGTGCGTCGGAAAACTTGTATTTAAATATATTCGATCGATATCATCTAAATCCTATACCTTCATTACAACTGTCCAGTGTGGTATTGGCAAGGTGCACATTCTTTGCTTATTTTTTAACTTGATTTTATAGTATACAGATCTTTCTGGCCCAATCACGACAATAACGGTTATGAACAAGCTCTAACAAATAGATGCAAGTGCAGTGTTCAGCAATTTCAACAAAAAATCACCTGCAAAACTCCATTTACTTTGAAATGCATTTGATTATTTCTCACCATATGCACCGTATACTCAGAATTTGTACAGCAGTGCAGAATCCAACACATGTATATCACACCCGCTAAAATCGCAACGACAACCTCCGAGCTAGCTAGCTAACTACTACTTGCTTCGCGCGCCACTGTGCAGCCAGCCGTTTAGCTCCCTTGTTGATCGTTAACGACGACATTGCTCATTTTTGTGAGCAACTGAACGGCGAGTAGCGCATATAGTGTGTACGACCCAAGTAGCGACCTCTAACGGTCTATTGGCGAAGCTCGTCTTTCTCACAGGGTGCTTGCTACTACTAGGCTCCATCGATTGTTCCGTTTTTCTGGTCGATGATTATTGGAATCAGAGTTGTCGGCGCTACCCTTAGAATGCGTGCAGATCAGCCTGTCTGCAGGGGCAGATTGCTTGCCCGCTCGATAGCTCGCAGCAGCTAACTGCTACTTGTTGTCACCCAGATTCGAACGTACAACAACGGCAAGCAGTCACGGCACGACGACGGCTGCAAGCCATTTCCCATCTCATCTTCTGGTGTCCCGCCATCGTCTCGTTTCTCGACAACTCTGACGAAGAGATAGGCACACAATTATAGAGACACGCGATCGTTCCGTTCGCTGGCTGCCGCTGCTACTGCGGCTATTATTTGTTATCGTTGCTTTACTTTAATTTTGTTAATACGATACACGATGCCGGAATGCTACAGTACGGCAGGGTGCTGATTTTGTCGTAGACAGAGCGCGTCCTCGCTGTGGAGGCAGGATCGTTATAGGTTGCTTAAATCAATAATGTCTTTTCTACTGTCTTAGTTTAACCGTGGTGGAAATGATAGTGGCAGTCGAAAGTGCTATATGCTACTGGTAATACTGGATTGTCGTTGTTGTGCTCGCCTAGAGTATAGTGACGAGTGACCTTCATGGAGTGACGAGTGCTTAGAGAAGTGCCATGGAATAGTGTGACCGGCGTGTGAGTTCAATACCAGTAGCATAAGAATTACAATATTTACATTATTGCAATAATTATTGTTCGGGCTCGCAGTGCGTGAGTGCAGAGCGGAAAAGCGGTTTAGATCCTGCCTCGGTACCGAATTTCGTCAATGCTGAGATGAACTGTAATCCTGTACCGTGCATTCAACAATTCGATTGAACCACTTACCTGGTGCTGGTGTTACATATACAAACAAAGCTGTGCTGTGATGATAAGTGTTTAGCTATCTCTAATAGTTGGTTGTTTTTTGTGTTGTTAGTTTTTGTGTCGTTGATTTCACGCAGCTAAAGTTGAAATTGAGGTTCGTGTCTTCTCATAGGAGTGTTATTCAATGATTTGGTGAAGTGTGATCATCAACACTCTACATCAGAAACATTACCTGTCTTCTTAAGAGACTGTAGCCGTCACCAACAATCAGGTGTTCTGCCGGCAGGTTGCACGAAGAACTTTGCATGTGTGACTAGTATAGCCTATATCGCAAAAGCTGAAAAGGAGAAGCACCATAGACGAAGTGCCATCATTACAAACATTGATATTTAATCGTCGCTCTATGGTTGATCATTCGTAAGAATCCAATGCTAGAAATACTTGTCGAAGAAAGTGCCAATGAAAGGGTAGACTGATTTTGTTCAACCAGCGTTGAGGAGCCGCCGTTTGTCAATGGGATACACTCGAATATCGTTTCTGACTGCCATATACGCCTGTGGCCTATACACATAGCTAGTACAAAGAGCGAATAGAGGTGTGTATATATCTTTTATCAGCTCGTCAAAAACAAGTTTCCTTTCCTTTCCAGATGACGTTTTTTTGGGTTGTCAAAACTATTGACGTAACAGACATTTGCGCGTACGCTGTGTCAAATCTTTTTAACTTGGTAAAACGACACTATTAAGCGAAAAGATTGGAACCTTCCTACCGATGTCTAGGTCGAACCTGCAGAATCAAGAAAATCACCGCATTTATAACAGCATAAGAAAATAGGAAAACGATATAGCTAGTGCGACCAACTCTATGGTTAACATTGTTTTTGTAAAATTCGATATATGTCGCTATTGTTTGTGCAGTGTGCGAATCAAAAATACGTTTCAAAATTTAGGTGTATAGCCATGGACCTCGTTTCTGTCAAAGAAACGGACATATATTAAGAATAGGAAAAAGTGGCTGATTAATAGCGAAAATCATTTCCACTCGCAGTGACTACTGAGCGTGGAGCAGTGTTCATAGATAAATAGAGCACCACCTGCGGTCTTCGCTCTGCGTCTGTTTCGCTATTAAATATATTTGATTTTACTTTTGTGGAAATAAAACGCCAATTTCATTTATAATAGAGATTGCATCGAGTAACGGCCAATTATTTCCTAATAGCTTTTTTCCTTGTATTTTAATCGCTTTTTTTTTACAACATCGCTTGAGTACACTTCACGCATCACCATTTTACATAAATATTCATTTGTAAATTTTATGATATATCTGCGCGGAAATGTTGGTTCCTGCCTCGGCGTTTATAAACGATGGTGCAGCGCTGTCTTCAAGTATGGAAAAAATGCCTAGAAGCTGCTTGATGGGGAAAAATCATCATTCAATTTTGTTTCATGTGTTTATCGTTTAGAGCACAATCACAGCCGGTGGCTGATCGGAGCCATGTGTTGATGTTACCGCTGCTGTTGTTGGATCTCGGCGTGGTAGTCACTGCGTTATAATGTTGTTCTATGCATAAAGGCACACGCAACGTGCTTGTTAGTAAGAGCGCAACAAATGTACCATGTTCCTTAGTTTTTTCACTAGAGGTAGAATTGTGATACTGAAATTTCGACGTTTGTTTAACCAACGGCTCAAACGTGGTCCGTCGATTCCCCGTAGCGCTCATGCTGCAAGTCCGCCTGATGCCTCTCCGCGTTGTTCAGCGCGGCTATCTGTCCACGTCGCTCGTCTGTGGTTCGCTCCGTCTCGCTTGATTGGAGACAAACACAAATAGGATAGTAATGGCGGCGGCAGCAACAGCGGCGGCGCAGAGACATACAACGTTTTAATCAGAAAAAGCCGGTTCATCGTATTGGCCGTTGCCTGCTCGGCTTGATGGAAGACGGCCACCAAAGAGTGCAGAAAGGGCGGCAGTCGTCCATCAGGAGCACCAGCAGTTTGCATGAGACAACGGCCATAACTGCACCAGCCATGACGTTGGGCTAGCACATCTCCTGTGGTCTATGTACATTGGTACACACTTTGCTAATGTGGCTAGCGTCGTTTCAATTTCTGTCGTAGAGGGTGGGTTGCATCAAAGAAACGACGATTGGGGAAGGGGACAAAGGTGTTTAGACAGTTGGGGCAATGCAGTCTGTCAGGAACGAAAAGTCAATCATATTTCGCAACAGGCAGTTGAACTGGGGTTAAACCCTTATATTGTTTGATTTTGTAACTGGTCAGTTACACTACAATCACACAAGTATACAAGCGTACTGGTAGGTATTTATGTACTGTAAACGCAAAAAGGATAAATCCTAAACGCGGATGTTCATTATAGTATCGAACAGAAATAGCAGTCAGGTTGAAGCGCGATAAAGAATTATTAAAAACTCATGGATTACACTATAGCAGCTCATTTACGTATTGCCAATTTGAATAATTTAAAAATACATAATACGACAACAAAACACCATATATGCGATCTTAAAAAGTTCCAGGTAGTTCAATTTATAGTGCATCATGTCTGTGACGCTATTTTTTCGTAGTGCGACGAGTTTTTTTTATTACTTCTTACAAACGGCTAAACAACGATCAAGCTTTTCCGTTGATAGGCAGAGAACTAACACCATGGCTTAGCGATACTTCTGAATACACGCAGTACTTGCTATAATGAAATGCGTCTGGGGAAACACTTTCAAACTGACAAATACGTGAGTCATCGTCAGCAGGAAGTGATGTGGAAAAATTCGCTTATTGACTACCATATGCGGAATACGTTTTCTCATATATAATATATATTTACTAGCATGGTGGCGACTTGAACGACTGAAGTACTGCTGGCTTCTGATGTTTATCAGTGTTATCATAAACAAAAAACGTTCCCTTCAGAAGCGACATATTTTTGTATTATGGTGTAAATCGTCGGAATTGAACAGATGAATAATATGCGTTCTCGCTGTGTACAAAGACGAATAATGGGAAGTAATGTCCGCCAAATGTGGAGCCTGTTTGGTCCTTCTAATTTGACCCAAACGATAATACTGAGTGCTTGGGACATAGATACCGTCTAGTATATTCATCTCGTTGTGTTGAATATGTCGTAGAAACAGACTCATTGCTAATTTTCAATATCAAATTACTTTGTTGTTTCAAAGCTCTTTTTTCGTAAAATCCTTTTCATTACATGAGTTGTCCTAATCGTTTGGTCTCCTGTTAATTAAACGAAATCCTGCACCAACGGTATACCGCCTATAAAGATTCCGTTCACATATGTTTCTTTATGTTCATTTACGCTCGAACTACCAATCCGTATGGTTGCCTTGCTCAATATGACGATAATAATAAAAAAAAAAACATCAAGAAACAAACGATCTTTTAGTTTACATCTTTCCGAGCTAAATGGTTGACGTTTTTCTTATATTTTTTTGTTGATGTTCGAAGATTTAGATGTTTCAGAGCGGCAGAATTTTTCCTGCACTCTAAGGGATCTTGCAGCATTCTGCTGTAGAACGTCAGTTCTGAGATATCGTCGTATCCCCTGATATGATCACAGGCGAATTTTGGTCAACCCTCGCTACAATCTCTGTAGTATCATTCCACTCAGGAGCAAGTTGAATTCGGTGAAAGGACTGGATTTCTAAGGGGGGCTGTGGTAAAACGTAATTTCATGGTATTACGCCGCTGCTAGTTCCAAATAGTCATCGTAGGCCCACTTAATATTGAGTTTGTTCTGCTTGAGGAATCAAATTTCTCCCTTCCGATTTCGTCGCTTGGACGGAACGCGTTAGGTCAGCCTGTGTTCATAATCACACGCTGACAATGACAAGCTAGCGCATCTTGGCTCTATTTCTACAGGAAACAATTTCGCCATGTGGCAGTATTATCCTACCCGAATAAGAAAAACACGGTTATTATTTTCGGTCATACCATTTCTTATATTTGACATAGATGATTAGTACGTCGCATGTGACAGCAACAAGAGCACATAATTTTGTATGGGTTTATGTATTCCGCATGCATTGTTACCTTTGTATGTGCGGCCTCGTTTTTTTGTGTTCGATTCTCAAATCCGAAATTACGTACGTTTGCCCATAGAAGAAAAGCGTATAACCGTTGTACGCACAAGGGCTTTTTATTCTATGAAATTTTTTTCCTCCACTCTGATTTCTGACCAGGGACAGCATAGCTTCTTGTTTTTGCATTTATCGATTTTTTTAACTCTTAAAAAAACTTCGTAGTTTAGGTTTCTAAATATATGTATATATCACAAAATCTGCAAGACTCAGCCTACCGGGAACGGTATTGCCCTAGAATCTGCCAAACACAAAAAAGCACGCACACTGCAATCAACAGGGGTGCCAGCTGCGAAAGGGTGTTCGAAGCAAACAGAAAGAGTAATTCAGTTAGAACTCAGTTTCATAAAGTCTGTGAGTCAGTCTGTACTAAAAAGTATCCAAGGTCAGCTAACTTTCCAGCAAAATACCAAACTACGCTTGACTGTGCGTGTGGAGTCGCTATAAAGGTGATAGTTCTCCTGGTAGCCTTTTAATAGCGCGTAGTACCTCTCTTCTATAAATGTCCTGTTTAATCATCGCTGGCACTACACTTTCACAGGGACTCGTATTATACGATCGTCACAGTGCGTCGTTGTTGGTAACACTACCGTTGCCGCTGTACGACTGTTCATCTCGTTGTATCGGTATATAGATCATTGCCACATGTGCGCGCTATGGTTTCATGTTTTTCGCCTGATGCGCTATATTGTCCCGGTGCTCTCTCTTGCAGGAACTCTTTCGTTCTACCGCCAGATCTCCTTTCTACTGCTAGGACTGGTGCTATTACTACTGCTTGTACTACCCCAACTAACTAAGGTATCGCTGATCACGGCCGTCGGCGACGACCACCAACTGCGTCTTCACTACGCGACGCCCTGCGAGCAGCTCGTGCCGCATTGCACAATTAGTCGATTAAATCTTGCCTTCTTCACAATTTCCTCACGGTATCCAGTCCTTGCCACCACAGTATTCAAAACGTCTTCGTTCTTCCAGGCAACGAGTACCGAATAGGTTGCCCGTCAACGTTTTTGTTACGCTGAAATTCGCTCCACGAGAATTCCATCCACCCTTAACGATATTATGTTATTAGAGCATACGATGACGATGTAACGCAAAAGGCTCTTTTGCCACTGTTCGGTGGTTTGCTTGAACGTCAACTGCTGCCAACTCGTGATTGTTGCGTTAGTGATACTACCGTTGCTGCTTCGGACGCATTCGCAAGGGTTTGTATAGTATCGAGTACAGCGACAATCGTAGATAGTCGGCGTTTTTATCTAGTTCGCGTATGCACTCATTATTTCTCTGATGTTTTCATTCGCACTTCTTTTGCTTTCCCTTTCTGTTTGTTTGTCGACAATCGAACTCATCGGTGTGGGTGTCTATACATGTGGGCCGGAGTCGGCGGGATCATGCTTACGCCGGTGGGAACTGGCTTCTGTTCGGGTTTACTTTCTGGAAGCAAGTTATTCGGTCGTTCTCAGCTGTTGGGGATATTATGCATAACAACGCGAAACGAATTGATCGTCACAACGGTATAGGTTATTGGTTGTCGACTGCATCCTGCCGATATTTCCTCTTCGCTAATTCGTGCGCGATCTAGGTAATAAATAAGCGTTACAAGAACCAATTTCTTAACACTACAGTAATGACTGACCGCTTTGTAGCGACGGAAACCGTATTTGTACAAACGGTATTGGTATTCACAGATTTAATGGGAGAATTTGTTTGGGGCATGGGGGATGTTATGTCACATATAATTTTTTTTTGGATATACAACGGTTACTCCTATGTAATGCGAATTTGAGGGTTTGTAGATCAGGTTGACACTGAATAGGACCAAAGGCAAAACACTGCTCGTTAAGATGAGCGAAAAATAAAGCGATGAAATATGAATTTTATATAGATTTACAGTTACAAAAAAGCCATTGTTTCAACCCCTAGCCTAAACAAGCCTATGCAATTTCTATTAACCTACACCTCGTTATAACAGGTATAGCATGACAAGCAGAAAAGTAGATGCAAAATTATTATTATTGAAATGGAAGGACTGTTTGCAGAACAATTCAAGACATCTCTAGATCTACTGAAAGCTATAATAATTGAATGATAGAACCTATTCTTTTATGTGCGTGCAACGCCATGATGCCTTTGACACAATGACTGCGATCAAGCACGCAGTTTTGCTCAATCCTGTATGGTAACAGGATCAAACATTAATGATTAAATAGATGTACCGCTGTGGGCTGATCTGTCTATAGTCTACACCAACGACTGGTCGACGCAAACACAGATAACAAACATACAAGGCTGCTTAACACTGCGTGCCACAATCGAGTAGACCACATACATTAACTAGTCAGAATGATGTCACATGTTACATAATTTCGTTAAATAAAACGATTCTCTATTCGTTTAATGACTGTGCGTCGTATGTAGATTATGGTTTGCTCTAGCTGAGCTACTTTGGATTTATTTGATATAGACCGCAGATTCGATCTGTGTATCTCAATGTGGTGGCGACAGATGATTGTCGTTGTCGTCTGCTCTATTTAGTCTATATTCACGGTTTCGTCTAGAAAACTCTAGGGATAGATTTAGCTATCGTTGCCCAGAGAGATATACCAGGTCCTGACGCACTATTCTAATGTTTGTTTACCTCCTTTAGATGTACTGTTTATAAAGAAATGAAACCAACTATAGCTCGCATGAGTATAAGCAGGCGTTTGTAGAACTGGTTGATGAGATTCTTAAGATATGGATCCTGTTTATTTTTTCGTTTTTTTCTATTTTTAGTTTGTGAATTATAATGAAATATGTAGATATGTATGTATCTAGATACTTCAAAAGTTACAAAGTTGATTTCCTATATAGACGCTACGCTTGATTTTTACAAAATCATTACAACTAAATGTGAGACCATCGATCCGTTGATTTTTTTCTAAAGGGTAATGCTCTCTCTCTCTCTCTCTCTCTCTCTCTCTCTCTCTCTCTTATTTTTGTATTTGGTATCTATAATATTGATTTAGTTTTCTTTTTATTTTTAATACCAGACTGCTTTCTTGGGAAAACGTCATTAGTATATGCAAGCTGAACCTTCACTGTGCTTGCCTCTCGTTCTTATTGGCAAATTTTTTTTTTTAACACAGAATTATACTACCTGTGCTTGCTTATTTCAGTAGCTTCTCTTATCGTGGTAAAAGCCGATGGTTTTGTTAATCACCACTAAATGTTCCATTGATGCCCGGTCCTGTGTGGGTTCGGCATCGACCACAGAAGTTCCTGTGGCCATCACTGCTGGTGTTGGCGACGATGTTTGTACCTGCACCAACACGCACTCGGTAGCTTTTCGTCTCATGGCAAAATTGTAGTTAAGCCGACCTCTATTATTTGGTGTGCATGCCTATTTAGACAGTGACATAGGACAGTCAACAGTTGAATCGGCACGTTTCATAAAAATGATGACGCTTAGTAAACAAGCAAGCCGAGCCTAGAGGAGGCCAAGCAACGATACCCGTATCACTGGCACTACCGCTGCAGTTCGGTAACGGTAGTAAAAACTGAATTACCATCCGGCTACAGTTGCTCTTCTGATATCTGTCTGTCGAACGGTACGGCGGGACGACAACTCTTTTGTCTTTCGTCTCGTTCCCTAGTACTTGATAGGTTTGTTTGCGAGGCCTGGCGTTTACCGAGTCCGCTAGCTCTACATCCAGCACGGCCGCCCGCTGGCTAAACGACTGGTCAAGTTAGTTTTCCCGTTCCGCCAACGCTACATCAGTTTCGTATACGTTGTTGACTCTCGGAGGCTCAACTCAGTGAATTTAGAGTAGTCGAATGAGGAACTAGAAGGGTCCTTACGAAAAGGGACTGGATTTTTTTTAAACACTTAAAGACTTGTCTTCCTGACGACAACGCCTAAAGGCAGTTTGCTTGTATCGTGCAACTGACAAGTGGACACCATATATAAAAGAAAACACGTCTTAAAGCGAAAGCGAAAAGATACATATGCGCATAAAAATTCTCGTCGAATATTATGCGCAGAAAATCGTTGCAATTTAGAGACTAGCTTCTGTGGTTCCTTGTAGCGATTACTGAACGAGTGTTGTAGTTTTGATCCCATTTGCTCAGTACTGGGTTACAGTAAAATAAAAATACTTAAGTCAGATAGCATGTTTTCTAAATTAGGTAATGATCGTTCTTAGGTTTGTATCTATTATATAATATTATCAAATAATCTACAAATAGTTCGCATTTTCTTTACTAAACGTACTTTATACAAGTGTGTTCTAAAAGTCTCTGATAGAGAAAAATGGAGTGCGGGCCACCATATGGCGAAACTTGTTACCTGATTGTGCCCTTATCGCCAACACGACAATGACTCGATTGTTGTTGTAAAAAAACTTAAATAATTTTAAGTAGATGCTGCATCGGCTGTTTCAATATAAACACGGCACACTTTGTTTCAAAATACACTTATTCGTTGTGGAGGTTGTTCCATGTGGAGGTTGCTGTCGTGACAGCCTGTAGTATCTTCGT
Source organism: Varroa jacobsoni (assembly GCF_002532875.2). Taxonomy (NCBI): domain Eukaryota; kingdom Metazoa; phylum Arthropoda; class Arachnida; order Mesostigmata; family Varroidae; genus Varroa; species Varroa jacobsoni. Next base: position 90,145 of record NW_019212966.1, on the reverse strand, counting down.
ATGCGAAAATACTAATCATTTTGATCATAAACGGTCCGCCTATCCCTAAATGCGTTTACAATGTTATGTTATGTAATTCTATCGGTCATCATGAATCCATGGCGAAACGCTTTAACATTATAAAACTTTTCTTCTATATGTGGTGTCCCTAGTGACCTAGGTGCACCGAAGGAATCATTACTTTTGTTTTAAAGCACTCAGCTAAACATGATCAATACAGATGTTAAAATATAATAACCGAGAAATATCTGTAACATATTTATAGAGTCTGCAGAAAAATCATCCGTGGAGATATAGGAAGCATGCCTCGACCGACGCAGAGACATGGCATGATGTCCTAACTTTAGTTGTTTTTTCCTGAAACGCAACCCTGGGATATTACTAACTAGATATGTTTTCAGATCTTTAATGGTTGGCGTTTCGACGCTGACAAAGACTGGAGGGCTAAAATGTTAGTAGGTAAAACTGAGATACAATATAACAGTGAGGTGGACAATGCGCCGGGTTCTTAACTCAAAGTCCTGACTCTTAGCTGAAGCTTAATATTTTCATAAAATCTTATGCATAAAATCGTACTTGTTAGAAGCGATGGAAGCGAAGTAACTGATGTGAACGAGTAAAATTCTAGTATACTGAACTTCTCTAATTCCTTTTTAATATCAGGAGAGTAACCAGATTAGGAAACATTTGTTGTTTTTTAGTTTCTTGAAGTCACTTGGTCGAAAATTTCGGTGAGGTGCTAATAAAAACAAAGTACTGTAGAGCCAATCTTCTACTATATATATATATATTGTGTATAAGATTAAATATTTAGTTGAAATAAAAGACCACTATTTCGCTTGACGTGGACAGTCGTATCATGAGTAGTAGTAATGTCTGTTGAGGAAAAAATTGACGGGGTTTATATTTCTGTATTATTGGCTACCAGCATAAATGCCTATTGCTAATCTTTCGAGGTGGAGCTATTATCGTTCACTGTTATCACAAACTATAACAAGTTGCACAGGTCAGCGTCATTTCAGTCCCACTCCAAGCCAATGAAGGCGCAGTTAGTACGTCTGTATATTCTATTGTAATAGTAAACTAAGCATAACACGAGGTCGTACTGTGCTGTCTGCTCATCTGGAAATGATGCTCTCATGCTTTGACGGCCTGAGTCCGCCGGTCTTCAGTGCTCTTCCCCGTACTAAGCGCGAGTCGGTGATGCTGGTGGGCGTAGTTCAACAAAGAATACATACCCACACAAGCTGATTAAGTAGAACTACGGAAGTATTTCCGTTTGCGAAGCTTTATCTCAAGATGGCGGTATATGCAAAAAACGCAGGCGGAATCAACAAAATCAGTCGAAACAGACCCTTGTGGTTTTACGACAGGATCAAACTGGCATCGTTGTCAGGTTTCTTGAGTCCTTAGTTCTCTTTTTCTCTTTATGTGACAGTTCACAGTTTTGTCGAAGCATTATTTACAGAGTTATGTGAATATCGGTCGAATAATACCTACCTGTAAATCTGCGGTGTGTCCGGTCTGACAGTTAGTTGTTCATGAATGTTAGATTCTGAAATGTTATATGTATTGCAAAAACTTATGTCGTATAAAGACACTGTCCTCTCAGTACCCTTCGTGCCGTTACACATCCGTCGTAACAGCCGGACGGAAACTTTTCCGGCTTCGTCTTACTTGCGAATGGTTTCGTCTTTCGAGGAAAGACTTGTGTTTTTTGTGCTAGTCTGATTAATATTGTTATTACTGTCTGTTCAAGGATTGGGTCGGCTTGATATTGTTGCTATTTGATTCACTGAAACATGGGTGTTGACTAAAGTAACTGACCGTGTGAGCAGAATAATTTAAATCGGTTGCTCATTAACTATTGGACTGCTGTTGAGGGACTATTTTGTGTGCATATCATATCTGTCTGATGCAAGAGGCTTAGACTATCGTTGGACCACTGTGGGAATCAGTTCTCCAGAGAAAGCAAACGTGCTTTCCACGGAGACGTGCTGTTCAGTAGAAGGCGGTAGAAACGTATAATTTTTACTAACGTATTAAGGGAATTCGGTGAAATCATGAGCGATAGTCAGACGCGCGGCCGACTAAGATGGCACAGACGCCAAAAATGGGAACACTGAATCGGATAATGTGATACTGCAGTTGCTAAGGGATAGCTAAGAGACACAGGTACCGGCACAGGTCGGCGTCAGCGTTCGGGCTGAGCACATTACTGCGTCATATATAATTTTGCAAGAGATAGATAGAAACAATTTCCATAGGGAAAAAGTTTTTTTTTTCAAATTTACTTGTTTGTTTATAATTATTTAGACTAGCCTTACTATATTATTAGCAAGATGGGGACATATCCGTCTGTGTTGTTTCGTTATTTATTATAATAGTTAACTTTGATGACATTGCACCTAATAGGCCTTAATTACCATCTCGGCTTCCGATGTCGATAAAATTTATTTCATAGTTAAACAATATGTATACGATCTCTTATCGTTGTTTCGTTCCGGATAAACGATGCGTCATATTCTATTTATGCGGGAAAAACTGAGAGTCAAATTGAACAAATGAAACAACAAGCGCCACTGTTTGCGAGCCCAGCCACAGCTGCTAAATGCCAATTGGTCGGACTTAGGTGTAGCTTAAACAGAAAGCTACGCTAAACGCAAGTAATAAGTTGCAAATATGGTAGGTCAGGTCATCAGTATTACTCAGATCGGAAGAAAAAATAAATTTGAGTTCATCCTAAGCTATTATTTTGATTTTTTAATGGTGTTGAGATCGTAGGATATCGTAACGCTGCGTCCCTATAGCGTATATTGTTTTTTTTATCAGACAGAATACTGGCCAAGCTTATTCTAGCTGTGCTTCTATTTTTACGCAGAGTTACTGTAGACAGCCCCGGAAGAGTGATTAGCGAACTAGTTATAATGGAGAATTTTGCGAATCCTGTTTGCTTGCGGATGCAGAATAGCTACACTCGAACGTAGTAACTCTTGCTGCAGTTTGTCGAGAACCTCTGATTCGTTGCCACGCGGCCTAATTAACAGAGTTTTCAAAGCGCTTTTTTGACTTACATCTCTTTGAAGGCAAAAAAAATGGCTTCCAGAGAATAACCTAATCACGCGGCCTGTTTGGCTGCCTCCGACGGGCGGGTATAACACAGTCGGCTTGTTAACAACTAAATATTATACTAGCAGCAATTTTCGATGTTTGCACTCGTTGCGTCTCACAGCCAGTTCAGCTTAATGGCACTCTGTTTATCTAATTATCTATTTGCAAAAAGAACCCCTAATGGTTGATCTTGAGCGGTTTGGTCTGCTTGCGGCTTCTATTCTGCAGGCATCACTATACAATTAATAAGCAGGACGTACCTTTGTCGGGACGACACTTCGTCTACGGCTTCGCCCATTTTCGCGACAGCAGCAGTGGCGGGGTGCGCGGTGCTTGTGGCTGTAGTAGCTGCTCGACACTTTCCTAGACAGGACATCAGTGTCGTAGCATCTTCTCAGCTGAAACCCGTTCGACCCAGGATTCGAAGGCTAGAGCTTTTGCGCGAAAGTCGAAGTACAACCGACTGTGGTAGTAGTAGTGCTAATAGCTCGGAGTAGACAGGTTCAGCTAGATAACGAGCGAAGGGTAGGCAAAGCGCCTGTTGACCTATGGGCATGTTACCTACGCGGAGCAGCAAGGCCGAACTCCAATTTTGTGACGAAATGCGCCAACTGCTAACGTTATCTTAGCCGCGTATAGCGTACAGACAGAATGACTGTCATGGTGACGATATAGGTTTGGCCGATAGCGACTGTTCGCCAAGCGATATTCCAGGTCGTATTTCGTTGGTGGATCGCAGGCTGTTCATGCAAACAAGTTCGCGCACAGGGGCTAAACTTGCGTGAAGCGCTAGAGGAAGAGTAGTAGGTAAGCAATACACGAAGGTTTGGCAGGCCTACCGTGACTTGCACAAACTTGCGTAGGCAGCAAGAGAAGAAGAACCTCAAAAGGGAAGAAACTGGAAGTTTTTGTTGAAGGGGTCAAACACTAGGGCGACGGCAAAGGAAAATATATGAAGTCAGACCACTGCTTGTTCCGCTGCCATTGGCTTGGGTGCAGACGACGAGCAGCCGCAGTACGAAAACTATGAAGAGAAATGATGGATTCAGGCAGTGCCAGGAAGTGTAGGGGAATAGCTGGCACAGGCCACATAGCACAGATAGAACGACGAAGTTACTTCCTTCGATAGAGAGACAGGGAAGGTATTCTAGATCACAAGAAGAAAGTGTAATAGGAATGGTCCGAAAGAATGAAAAACAGGGCGGAATAAAGGTTCGCCGAAGGGCATCATTGTTGTGTTTCAGAATACGAACAATGCCGCAGTTGCTTGTGGGGCCAAGGCCACGGGTATCCCGACAGAAAACTATACTCGAATCTGTCCTTGTTGCCGGTTAAATCTAGTACTGCTGCCGGGGTCTTCTTGAAAGATTCAAATAGAGCGAGCACAAGTAGGGCCGAAAAAAACGCTTATAGCAAGCTACTTGTGAGCAATACATTGCGCAATTTAACTGTTTACTATACTTAACCAAAGTTATATATCTAGATTGCGCATTATCTGACCTCGTTTTTTCCGTCGACAGTGTTGCCCGCAGAATTTGAAAGCTTACGGTAGCATCGGAAAATGTAGATTTGCAGAACGAAACACGTGCTGTTTACCATTGCCTTAATACCTTCCCGCTATTTTAATTTTCTTAGCAAGTTGGATCTTCCTGATACTGAGGTTAGGCAAGCTCGTTTTTTTCTACTATGGTATATTATTGCCATGCCGCTGTAGAGGTAGGTTGAGGAAAAACTCAGATAAGCTTAATAAAATCCGTCAATAGATAGATAGCAAACACTACATGAAAAGAATAGAACATAGTATTCCACATCCGGACTGACATTCCGTATCGCAAGCTTGCCCTTCGTGGATTTCGGCAGAGGACTAAAAGGGCGCAATTATACTGCTGGCCCCTCTTGCATGACCCTCGTAATAATATCTCACGAGGCAGATACGGTATAATTTAGTCTATAAGGAAGTAATAGTTAAAGATCAGCCATAGGTTCAAACAACCAGAAAAAACCCTCGTATCTGTTGCTTATCTTGTGGTTTTAACTCGATCTTTCTCATAACTTCAACAAAGTTGAAAAACCAAACCTAATCTTACTACACATGTAGAAAGAGGTATACACCGATGGCAAACTTTGAACTACCACAATCGTGCAAATCACCGCGACAAGATCTAAGATTGTCAGGACCCCGCATCTAAGATTATTCAATAGAACCAACATAATCAAACGGAAGTACTAAGACGAAAAAAATCAGAAGATCTTCAAACATGCGCTTCGCCGTAGAAGTATATCAATACAACTCTATGTTCAGATTCTGCTTTGTCTTGTCCACATATTTATGCTGAGAAGTCTCTGCAGGAGACCAGCGCACACAAACGACGATGCGAGGTAGATAGCAGCAATTTTCAAAATATCCGTATCTATAACCTTGTCACATGAATAAAAAAAAAAACCCAAAATCAGTTAAACGAGTTGGGACTCGGAAAAACCTACGTGTTACATAAATGATGGTTTAAGACTCAAGCATTCGAAGTTGGAAACCTATTCTTATCCTGCGACTGGGCTTTTTGTTAATCGACAACTGTTTGTTTCGAGATTTAAACAGTGTTTGGAAATGTTTCAAGAAAAAGATTTAAACATCAGAAAGATTCAAAAGACCGTATACACTCCCCTTGTTGAATCCCCGTAGTTTAGTGTTTTATAAAAGCGGATAAAAGAAATCTTCGTTCGAATGATGATAGTCGTTAGTAGTAATAGTAAATAGATAATAATTTTCATACGTTATATATTGTATACAACTTTTGTATATTACTTTATTATACATTTTTATAAATATATTCTTTGCATAAAAGGGTCACAAAGTCTGTACAGAGCAGCCAGCACGTACAAGCGGCGAATACCATACGAAGGCGGGCGCAGGTCTCAGAGTGAACAGTTTTAGACGTATTTCTCTATCGTCGTACGCTGGCGCTGTTAACTCACGCTGAGGTGCAGTAGCACCGTAAGTGGAACTTGTCACGCTTTCAGCGATGGCTGATGTAGCTGCTGGAAGGACTACGCAGACAATGTCTAACAAAGGTCGACGGAGGCGCATAGTTAGGCTTGCGGAGGCGCTTTTCTAATACAACGGTCCTTTTTGGATACATATATCTATGGAATTAAAGAGGCAATTATGCCGCATAAGGATGATACATAAACTATTTGATGAATACACGTATGCATATATAGACCGATGCTATAACCCGCATGTTATATTCTTTCGACGTTCTCATAGGCTCATTCATCTCTCTGCTATTTACTCTTACGATTCTCTAAGCAGGAATTTGTGGATAACAGTCACTTGTTCCTTTACGTTCTTGGATTACCTTGCAGAATAAAAAGTCTGCTGCAGTCCCTGTTTTAGGACCACCATGGAGATTCGACCTTCAGAGTCGCCGATATACGTAAGTATTTTTTAATCAACGGTGCGTCTTTCTGCACTTTTGTTTATTCAATTTTCCAAGTAACGTTGGATAATAAATATGATCCTGGATATAGTTGCATGGCTGAAGATCGCATTAAGTACATTGACATTGAGCCTGGATGCTTTATTGAGTCGAGTAGAAAAAAATATTAAGCACAGGGGGAGTGCAGTTCTGAGGCTCGTCAGATTTTGAACGCACTATTATCCTACAAACGTACGACACATTTGTTTGTTTAAATGTTGGACTCATCTAATAGTCGGCTATGCTTTTTTTTTTATAGCTGCCATATTCCTCGAACATCACACTCTGTAATAACATATGGTGCGAGTATGCCTAGCACCATGTGTTATTACAGAGTGTGATTGTCCGGTGGCCTGTGTCTGTAATGCAGACATATTCGGGCTCGATAGGACGGAGATTTTCTATTCTTTAATATTATTAAGAAATGCTTGTGTTTATCATGGTCATGACGGGCACAGTAATGCCAGTAATTGAAATGTAACTACGCATAACTACGACCGGCTATGTATGTTTGCTGAGATTTTCTGTAACATGGGGATGTGTTATATATGATTGATTTTTCGTTGCGTGGCTTCGACCTTGCTATCGGGCATGCGAACGTGGAATGGCGCTGTAAAATATACAGGCATATGCATACTTATCTTGCTATATATATATATATATATATATATAGACTGATACAGGTTTTAACGTCAAATCGATAATTTTTATACTTTTTGTTATCCATTGATTATGCTCAGTATTAGTTTTCGCCATACACTATTTTTTCTGTGATCGTTTATAGTACAAAGAGCATAGACGAGCGAAAATAAAGACATTTTCGGTCATCTCTGCATATGAAGTATGTAAACAGGCTTAAATATGACGTTGGCAGGTTGCGTTGCAGCAGTAGGCGTAACTATAACTTCATTGAGCGACGGATTCTAAGTTTTATGCGGAGCTGTTCGCCAGCTCGGTCGCTTGTTCACAAGGCTCGATAAAAAAGAAATTAATTTATACACCGGTGCTTGAAATTATTAAGATCAACAAAGACCTAACGGCAGTAAGCTCTAGTTGGCTCTGGCCTTCCAATCATTAGCTTATTCCTAATACAGTTATGATTATTCTGCTTTCCCGTGTTGCCGCTGTTACTTTTTCATCGGTCGTACTAGTTTGTTGGAAGGGCCAGGCCAGGTAACGTCGACCAAATGCAGAAAACTCTAGCTAGTTAGTTGGATCCTGGTTCTGCTTGTTGTTTCTGTTGGCATGTCTGTTGAGTAGCTGCGTATATCTTTAGCATAGATATGTTATAGAACTCATTTTGAATTGTGTAAACCTGCATGCACGAGTTTACATAGGTCGATGTTATTAGATGGCGCGAATTTTCTACTAGACCAACATTTAGGACGGCATACGAAACGATTCGGCCTAAGAAAATGGAACAGTTACGCTGAATTATACGAGGAGCTTGAATAACTGTAAACGAACATTGATTGCGTAAGATTCTGGTTCACTTAGGAAGAAACAAATATCTGGATAACCCCATTTGACGTAGCTGAGGTCTAACTCAGAGACGTCAGATGGGGTTCAAGGAAATGAAGAGACTACTATGAATCTTGCCGCTTACAAATGTACATATTTTTATTAGACCTTTTTCTATGTATAGGTCAAATGAATAATTACCATCGATATACGCTGCTAGGTGTCCTCAGTAAACCAGTTATTTCCTAATGGAGTTCGCTCCAAATTAAAAGCTCAGTGGTCTTAATGGTAAACGTCCGTGTCCAGGGAACAAGAAACGCAGTGCTACCACGTAGCAGCAGTAGTGATTTAATAGTAAATTTAAAGTATTAGTAACTTACTTCTTTACACAACGACCGGTAATGCTTACTAATTTTTCACCACAAACAGGGTAGCAACAATGAACCAGCCTCCGTATTTTCCATCCGTTATAAATTTGTGGCTAATGCATACAGGCGTACATGTAACGAGAGGTTAGTTAATGTTGATTGCGATGGCGGCCAAGTGTTCATGTTGACGTTACTACTGTCAATGTCAAACGCAACAAGGTAATAATGGCAAGCCCGATGGCAGCACCGTCGACAGCGTGATGGACGCTCGTGCTTCGGACTAGTAAGTGAGTAAACCTGTAAATGAGAAATGGTAAGGGGATGAACCCCATTTCACTGACATCACAAGTTCATTCTTTCAAATCGATTCGGACCTAAGGCACGTCAGCGAAGGGCTCGTCTATCGGTGTACTGCATTTGGCCATATTTTTCCGGTACATCCGAGAATGTTAGCTGAAGCGGCGTACATGCGTTTACGTGCTGCAGTGAACGAAAATTCTACGTGCGAGTTGCTAATAATATGAAATTAGTGAACAAAAAGAACAACCAACCAAGTGTGTACGTTTCGTCAAGCCGCACGTACTTGAACATGTGTAGTTATAATATATGGCCTATTACCACAACGGTGAGAAATGAATGATACGTGTTCTCTAACTAGCCGTTATTATCGGATTTACCCGTGAGTCGACTATACATTGTATTGTGGAACATCGCGGACTGCAGGTTTTCGTTACTGTGACGTACATGTGGAAATTGTACGAACCGCCGACAAAGCCACTGTCAATAAACTGAATATCATCAGTCAGCTAAAAGTAGGAGGACATCACCTATAGTACGAAGACTTCGTATAGGTTGTGCTTTAAATCATAGTTCTTTGTTGAGTTAGCTGCTGCGACAATGAACTGAAATCCTGATTCAATTGCATAGATAGATAGATAGATAGATAGAATAGATAGAATAGATAGATAGAATAGATAGATAGAATAGATAGATAGATAGAATAGATAGATAGATAGAATAGACATATAGATAGAATAGATAGATAGAATAGATAGACAGAATAGATAAAATAGAATGCGTTCCTCATATCCGTAAGAGTATACAAATACCATATATGCTCCCATGATGCAACCATAACAGCGTAACAAATGTATAACGTTACTCAACGAATGTTGTAAGAGTATCGTTTTTAAATCTATTCGACGTCAAGGTTCTAGTAAGGCGCGATCGGACTGAAGCTTAAGGCATATGCCTGCTATGTGTCGTAACAATTATGTGGCAAGTTAAGCTTCAAGCTTCTCACTGTTCTTCTTAAGCTATCTAGCCTGCATTAAGTGAAACGGATCAGACTGTTATTTATTGCGTAAGGCGCCAACTATTCGAAACGTGTAACAGATCCATTTCTTCTCAAGCTGCCAACTATACACAATATTGTAAATAACAGAACTGTTTAACAAAGTAAAGTTCACCCATCCGCTTTTCGAGCAGTGAAATCGGATAGCAATAGCGTGTAACGATTGATTGTTCTGTAATGGCAAGTAAGGCGCTCAGAAGCACAATTATATCTGGGTTTACTCTTCGGCTAACACCTGACGCCTCGATCATTCGCTTCGAAGTATCGATGTTCTTCCACTTCATTGGTTTGATACTTAAAGGGGAATTGGTCTTTTGGCACCATGCTATAAGCTACAGAAAGAACGAGCGCGTGCACGTCCTATGATTTCGTTGCGAGCCTCAGTTGAAGTAGGCCAAACCGCGCATCTGTTTATTGAAAACGTTCAATTGTCGTGTCTCGCAGACGGGATCCTCTGTTCTGTACATGCCGTGTGTGGGCGCCAGCAACGTGCGTCAGCACGATTATAAGGGCACGGAGCATTTTCAGAGCCATTAAAACATTTCTAGCAAGTAGCGCATCGATGAGTCAAAAAGATTATTCGTTAGCTTTATAGTGCTAGCCAGTTTCCACGCTGCCCATTTAACCGGTACCGCACGCACCGCAGGAACAGTCGTCAGAGATAAACAGTTGCAATGTTTTGTTATTATTTCATAAGAAGCTTAACAACAGTTTGGCAAGGTGAATATGTCAAAATCATTGACACTGTCTATTTCCTGTGGGGTTGACCCTCAATGTGGATAGAAGATTCAAGCATCTGCTGCAGCATCTATTTTGTAATTTAAACATGGCACCGTTGCTTTCTTCGTGTTATTATTCCTTATATATGTAGAAGTCGAAATTGCATGCTTGAATAAGACATGTGATTTTCGCCAGTTTCTCAGTTTCATTATAAATATACCTTAGATAGATAACCTGGTAGAAATATATGATGATAGAGTTCAGTAAGGTCACCTAATTTTACTCGGCCTATTGTAATACCCCTCAAAAAGGTGGCTTTGTATATTTATATAGACTCCCGTCATGAAGGTGATCAGATATCAAGCTTTTGAAATAGACCGCTAAAGGCAGCATAAAGATTAATTGATTCATATTACTATTGTTTGCTATTACTGAGATAACATGATTTCTGGAACTGGTTACCCGTGGGATCTAGGATTTACTTATTTGCAACGACGACGGGGATGGAGTGGGGACACCCAGTAACATTATACAATAGTATATGTGCGCAGAGTCGTGTGCAAGGTTTGCATAGAAAAAGTGCGATTGTCTGATGCTTTCCGAAGTTCAGGTCGGACCGTCTGTAGTTCTTATGATTTTCTTTTGTGAACTAAAATCGTCCTCCTGATTTAGCTTCGCTTATGTTAACGTAGCTTTCTTAAACACGTTAAATACAGTCACTTAACATGATACGACATGAAATGCTGGCGCTAATCTTTGCTAGTAGACGTTTATCGTTGGTGGCTTCATAGAACATTTTATTTTTTCCGTGAATGTACGTATTTTTTAATATTTGTAACTTTTAGATTGGACTAAACAACTGAATTGGTATGCTTCAGCGGAAGCACTGGCACCTGGTAGACAACGATTTCGCAAGTTCTCTTTCGCAAGTTCGCAAACTCTTTTCGTACGGACGATAAAATGGATCAGGATTAAGTTGACTGGTGCTACATCTCGTTCTAACCCTATTCCGAAGACGCTTAACTCAAATTGAAGCCTATTTAGATCAGTCTCAAGATGAACGAATAACAATATCTTAACGTGTCTTTTTGATCGTTTAACAGGGTGGCGTGCCAATCGAGCTCGAATTCTCGGTTGAGCTCTGTCCTGAAGCTGAGCATAATCTGCCGCACGCTTTTTATCTTGTCTTCGAAGGTTCTCGAGCCAGACACGTTTGCCGCGCTCAACTCATTCACCAGTCCAATAATGGTCGTTTACTTCTGCTCACAACAGCGCCCCCACATGATCGCGTCGAGGAGACGAAATTACGAGCATTCTATCGGGGTCATTTGGGAACAAGGCCTGTGTTATTTCATACGACGCAATTTCAGTTTGTCTCGGATGCTGCTTATCAGGTTTGCATAGGTAGAGCATCAAGTTTTGCATCCCGACTCTAGCGTTGACCGAACCTAGCCAGTAAACATAACCTAACTAGTAAATGTATTTTAAGTTTTATAGTTAAAAACAAATATATATATTCATGTTAACTATTTATATATCAGAGGCACGTATAATTAGATTTCCTGTTATTATTAATTTCAGCTTAAAACGTAGTTTATAGCTGATCTGAGCACGGCGAGTGGCTGAAGCTGCCGCACGGATACTGTAATTGATTGCCGTCTGATTTGATCGATTACTAGGTAGCCTCCACGTTGATTCGCACGCAGCTGTCGAATACTTCGTCGCTGATTCTCGAAAGGGTAATTAAAGGTCGGCTAGAGCTGAGGACGCAGATGCACTGCCTGCGGCGAGTGGATCGCAGGCTGGCGGCCGCTTTTCGAGCGATACAGAAACCGGAAAGGTGGACTATTGCTCCATTGGCAACGACGAACAGGACAAGCAACAACAATAATAATAAAGGTCGGTCGAAATACTCGATTTTTAGGCAAAACTTGTGTAATTCTGTGACGATGTAGATTCAATATGTAGGTAGACTGATGTATTTGTTTGGGGGTCGTCAAACTGATTATGAGAACTTGTTAAAAAAAACAGGGCGACACATCAACGGACATTAGCCTATAGGGTCTTCTTTTGCTGGGCTTGTGCGCATGAGTCATTTTGGCCTCACAGTAAATTCTAAGTCCCGAGATGCTTCAGTGGAAGATGTGTAATTATGTAATGGAAAACACTCGTATTTCTTTCTTCTTTTCTTTTCATAGAATTTAGCGGCCAATGATTCGTAGACTATCAAAGGTTAAGAATTTTTTGCTGGTTTGTTGCCAGCCTGGACGATGCGGATCGTTCTTCTCGAATGGGAAAACATAGCCTGCTGGCATAGTAAAAAATGCTACGTTGATTGCTACCGGAGCCCAATACGAAATATGTGCCCGAAAATATCTCATCATAATCAAAGGAAGAGAAGAAGCTAGACCAGTTCACCTACTTAACCTTACATAATCATAGCAGTTTAACCTTTTCCGCCCATCCGCCACATTTCTGCATGTCTTCGATCAGGAAGCGACTGGTAGAAACGTAGCGGTTCAATGGCCCGTCGTCGATAGGGTGCTTGACTCAGAACGCTTGGAAGTTACTAAATGTTCATGAATTGTTTTATTACAGGTTCAACGATGAAACAATAACGCATACTGCGTACTGTAATAATACTAATAACCGTTGGTAGTCGTTGTCATTTTGCCATGACACAGCAAAGCGTGTTACGTGGCATGCCATGCTATAGATGGTTGGCAACGAAGACAGACCACCTGCCTGTTGACCGCGATAAGTAACCATAACCGTTTGAAATAGAGCTTGTTTGTTTTTAAATAAACGAAACGATACCGCCGTTATGTTTATCTAACATCTTCATGATGACACAGCTGCGCCGATAGTCCCGATGACCGTAATCACTGTCAGTCGTTGAATATGCTACATCGACAGTTCTCACGCAATTCAATTAGAGCCCGTCAAATAAGATGGAGCAAGATGATGCCCGTCCGTTCTCGATGGTGGCATTATTAGATATATGAGTAGCATGAGCTGATTTTATGTGGCTCGACTGGTTCGGTTGTACACTATGCAGATAAATAGCATATGGAACCGTACCATGTAAACAATCATTGCAGCTGCGTTAATCCGCCAGATATAAATAAGCGCATTAGTCATGTTTGCCTAGTTTTGTCCTAGTTGCTATGTATACCGTGCACAGCTTCCTAAACCAGACGAATAAAACTATTTGTCATCATTCCGGGTTACAGTGTGCCGCAACTGTGGTCATTTCAAGACAAATTTATCTACTTTCTACTATGCGTCTCGGGATCAACAGTGCCACTTTTCTTTGCTCCTGAAAAGGCCAGAGTTTTACAGGGACAAAACAAGTTTTGGCGGCGGCTGATGTCTTCCATTTTTATATCAACAGAGACCTACCTGCCGCGTCGATGATCTCCATTGTAACTTGTCTACAGCACTGTGAGATTAATCTACGATAGGCCGTAAAAGGCCATTTACGAAGTTCGATATAGCAAATTCAGTTATTTTGTAGAAGGCAATTTCTGCTCCTCTGCGCAGTCGGGAAACGAATGAATCCTCAATGCTATATGTTGCAGTCCACATAAAATTAACGCTACTTTGGACACGTATTCAGCTTCATTCTCTATTCAAGTATCCGAAGGCGATGTTGCGCCTCTACACCAAGGCCGGATGATTATACCTCGTTCCATCTGTATAACGACTTAACCTCTAGCCGTGTGATTTTTTGAAAAATTTGCTAGATTCGACTCCACTTTCTAAAATGGCGCTCATATAGAGTTTTTTTCTTTTTTTTTTAATCTCTTTGTACTGTTATAGCTAGTCGGTGCGTTTTTTCCTTTGATAAAGCTGTCATGTTCGTGCACTATCTGAACATTTTTTAGGAGTTTCGTAGTGAATAGATTAAATACGTTTTATTGCTGTGCCATCAGACAATCTATCCTGCACGCTCAACATCCATCTTCAGACTGAACGCTAAATTCATACATGCGCATAGATAGATTTCTTCGTGAGTATTGCGTCTCCACCGGTGGGTCTGATGGGGTCGTCACGCATCGTGTGATGTGCTGCCATCAAATATATACTGGTCGTTAGTTGCTGGTGGAAAAGTTGGTTCCAATTGAGTTCGTCAGTTTGTCCGATTACGATCAGACTCGCAACACCGGCATGGCGCCGGCAGTCGCCGGAAATCGCTTCATCTCTCTTGTCAGATTTCATTGGTCGTCTTGCTTTAAAGCGTCTGCCACTGCGGTCGCTGGCGTCAACGGCGACGAAAGCTTCGAACATCCTAACTAAATATAGCATCGGTTGGAGAATGTTTCTATTTACGTAGGCAAATGGTACTTTAACTACACGGATGACGGGTTAAAATGTTGAAGGCGTACCAGTCGATGCAAAGTAAAAAAATATCAGCTTTGTTCCATCGAATCGAGTGCTTTGATTCCATGAATGTTTCATGGACGCTTTAAACGGTACGATGAATTCCTTGTAGGAACCGACCTTTAACGGTCACTGTTTTTAACCGTGCTTTCTTTCACCGGAGTAATAAATCTATTGGTAATGTACAGTAAAGCATACCTGATGAATAATCCATGTTTTTTAAATTCTGCATCAGACACCAATCATTAAACGTTAGATTAACTAGGAAATTTGGTGAGCACGCTTTTGGTCAATGAACAAAACCCTAGTCAAGGTGATTAAGCTCAGAAAACGCATAATACGTAAATCCAAGTACACTGATCTCTGAGAGTAACTGCCACTTGTTGTTCTTGATAATCAAGTATCTCTAATACATAATATATCGGATGTTGATTGGTTTCAGATGAAAGTGAGACGCTCCTTCATTTAGCGTCCCGGATGGGCCTTTCCGAGCTCTGTGAATATCTGCTTTGTTGTCCCGGATCGCTGGTCGCTCTAAAAACTCCCAACTCACAGGGTAGTCTCCCCCAGGATCTCGCCCGACAGAATGGCTACGACAAACTTTCCGAAAAGCTAGCCAAGTGAGTATTACAAGCACCCAATTATATTGCCAATATATGCCTTCTTGGGACTATAGGAACTTCTATACTCTTGACGAATTAGCACAGTTCTAACTAAGTCATTCTCTGAACAAATCGTCATTGTCAAAACTCGAAACAACGAACCAATAGTCACAACTGATTTCCTATAGTTTTTCTTCATATAGGCGTAATGATATTTATGAACGCCACTCAAAGCACAGTTACGAGCCACTGAAACACAATATCGTATCTTTCTTGGAAAAACGCGGCCCTTGTAAGTCCGTTCTAAAACACTTACAGATCGATGCCTTAACCCGAACCACAGGCTCTTTATTCATGTATCCCTATGAAAGTCCGAACCAAAACGAAATTTCATCGTCGAAGAAAAGCAGTTTCATATTGATCGGTATTCCACCTTAACCGATACATTTGCTTCTACTGGTTGCAGAAACGCCGTTGTTATTAACTAATCTTTTTGTGTTCATTTATCGCAGTTACCGTAGTTCCTCATGCGTCAAGTCGGAGAATCCCTTACTTTATGATTGCGTAATCTCTGAAGGACGCGACCATTGCTTGCCACCAACCATTACCACGAACCTCTTAAGCGATCATCAGCCTGATGAAGGTACGAACGTCATCTGTTAGCAAATTGTGCATTTTGAAATCTCCACGTAATTGGAATCATCAAGTAACCCTAGTTGCCATATTCGTCTGCTGCAAGGCTTTTTTGCTGAGGCACATGTGTTAAAATGATAGGAGCAATCAGTAACGGTCTTCGCGTCGAGCGTTGTTATTATTATGATTACAAGTAGGAATAGAGTTAAGGATATATCGTTATATTTCGTCTGAATTTTGTAGCACTGGCATGTAACCATGCTTTGTATGACATTACGGGAATAAAACGTTTTCAACTAATTCTAGGACTGGCGCTGTTCGCGGGCGCAGCTCGAACCAGCGAATTTAAAGACGCTGCCTTGACCATATTTTTCTAAGAAAGACTTGTGGTCAGCAACGTGCTATGTATAGTGATCTCAGACTTTAGGTGGCAGCAAAAAAAGTCACTGAAGTTCAGATGACCAGACTTCCCATTTTGTCGTTACTCGTATATTCTTCGGAAATATACGAAATTGGTTAACTTAAATTGACTCGAAAACGTTTTTTTTTTAAATTCCACTACTATTAGGCAATTTCGATACTAATGACTATATTCCTTTGCTTGTCGATACGATAAACATGTCGTGTATACAAATTATCCGTTTGCCCTGATATGCAGTAAGATTCTGGGCTGCTGGTACCTCAACAAATGCCGTGTTGAACCGTTCCATACAGAAACTGCGCTATGAAGAGAGGCTGCTGCAGAAGAAGACAAAGGAAAGTCCAAAAACGGAATCAATTTATTCTTTAGCACCAATCTTTAATTCTGCCTTTGCTGCTGCTGCTACTGTTATATTGGCAGCCCCAATAGCAGCAAGGCCATTATCCAGTATCTAGTAGACGTCACCGAATGGTTATACAAAGATCTATAGTCTGCAGACTGACTCTGGGCAGTAAGACGAAGCCACCTTCGAATTGAACAACACATCGTACTATCGCATACAGTACGGCATACTTTGCAGTTTTCTAGCCGACAGATGAACGTCGACAGCGGCCGACTTTTCATCCGCCAGCCATTACTAGCGGCGTAGCTATAGCACAGCACTGCATGATTGCGTGTCGCATCGGTACGGGACGTTAGAGCGACGAGAAACCATTTCTGCGTGACTGTATGACAGTCGGTCAGTCAGTCAGTCAGTCGCAGTGGTTTTGAGAGCTTCGCTTCTGCGGTTAGTCTTGTGTGATACGATGACGCTTGTAGGGCAGTTAGCTAGTACACTTCCTGGAACTTCAACTACTACCGCTGCTATTGACGGCGCTTGACGAAGTGACCGAACCTCCCATCAGAAGGACACGACGTGACCGACCGCAGGATGAGGAAAAGCTTAGAGGGGTGCGTACACGCTCCCAGTATGAACCATAGTAAGAAAGGTCTGGCCGCTCCCCTAGCAAGTAGCGGACAATTAATGACAGCCTTGAGGATATGCGCGATGGTCACGTGGTCGTTTGAAATTTTGACAAATCGCGATTTAAGTATACCGTACACTGCTAAAAAGAAAAGGAAAATAAAGTGTTGTTCAGGATGGACTCCTTACACTCAGCCAGGTAAATTACGTAGGCTAAGGTAGTTACCAAAGTATTCGACCCTTCCGTAGCTGAAATCGATGAAGCAAAAATGTACTAGAAAATACAAGGAAGATAACATCTTATAGACGAATTATAATACTAGACGCAATCATCATTGTCACAAGTCGAAACTTACTTAGAAAATGGCAATAGTCACACTCTAGTTTCAACTCTAAATATATCGCCCAATAATGGGAAAATGCTGGCATATACGTTGAGCTTCACAAATACCTAATTTATTTTGGCGGACTGTATTTCAACGATGGTCTCTATTTAACCATTCATATCATGTTTATGGTGCGACGAGTATTCGCTAGTTAGATTCACGACCAATTGTCAATACTTTATTGTGATCTTTTGTTTTGTTATGGCTTTCGCTGTCTTTTAATCTGCAACAATTTAGTAAGCGACATCGATCGACTAGAGGAGCTGATTGCGTCGGTCGAACGCGTGGTGTCGCCTATGCCGCTGATGAGCTACGGAGCGGCGGTCGGGGCCGCTAATGACTTCAACATTAATTACCCAACTTCCACGACAATAGGTAACTGCAAGATATTTTTTATCACCGCACTGGTGATAGGACCTGGATCAGGTTAAAGCTCAAATTCGGTCAAAGTATCATTTTTATGCCACCTTGCTTGCTTGCGGAACTTATCAAATTTTAACAAGTCAAATAAACCAATGTTGATGCGCTTTTCTTACATAGTCAGTAATATTATACCCCCATGCCCCCCGGATGTGAATTTTTTTCTTAACCTTTAGTACAGTTGATCGCCAAGCATATACATCGACCTGAATTTATGTATTTTATTTAGATATGCTTTCATGGAAACGTACCTGACGTACCTGTTTCATGCCGCGTTCTATTTGTGACACCTTCGTCACTGGTTGTCCCCTATAAATGTACGTTTCTACAAAATATGGTCGAACAAACGTGACTGAAGAGACATATCATCTAACAGTACGATATGCATAAGATTATCCTGAATTTTCTGCGTTATGTAGTAGTCACCTGAATAATACCATTCACCCTGCCGGCTACAGTTTCTATTTATACTATACTTATAAGGAATTTCTTGTCCAATTTTTCCAGAGCAATCCTCACAAACAGGTGTTAGTCAAGAAGCGCATCGGAAACAACAAAATTCTGTGAATGGCAACGCTGATGGTCAAATGTGTCAAGATGGCGACACAAGCGGCAGCCAGCAGATCACTCAAGCTCTAGGGCATATAGAAGATAATCACGCGGCACAGGACAGCAAAAAAGAGGTTTGTTCCTTAGTTCCCTCATCATCGTTTAAAATGAGGGCAGCGTGTATAACGAACAATTACATAACGTGGCCCTAGCCTTATTTATATTCGATGTAGCCCTGTCAGGAAAAGTCGTGTACTTGCTGATGCCCTGTCACACGCTTCTAACGGCGACATGGTGTCAATGCGAGACTGCATTGCGATAAGGGATAATCCTAACACTTGGTAGGGGTAATGTGCGTGTTTGGGATGACTCGCGACAAAGTTGGACAAGCTGTCATGTACCAGTTGGTCCTATCGAATTCATAGAAGCTTGCGTAAGAATAATGCAGGAAGGAGGACTAGCGATCAAAACTAATATATCATGGCTCGATGAGTCGACTGGGAACGCACAGCAAAACTCTTGAGTTTAGTAAGTTAATTATGTTTGTCTAAAGTTGTATTCTTTTTATTATTAAACTTTATTAGTTTCATGAAGTATGCTCTTAAAGCTTACCTTTAATTGGCTTTCCACGACAATATCTTGGCAGTTGCGGGCAGGAGTTACTAAAAAGGAAATCTGGTCTAGTACAATTTGACCCCACTTTTGATATTAGAAAAAGAACCACCAGAAGAGTTTAAAAAATCTTTAGTTATAACAGTTCTATGGCATATTACGGTAAAATTTATCCGTGAAACCTATACGAAACCCTAATGCAATCTATTTGATCTGAAGTTTGCCCATAAGCATCGTAAGGCACTTTTCAAAAATAGCGTCAAAGTTAAACATGCAAGAGTCTGTAATTAAAGCATAAATCTCTTTCTATCTAAACGAGATAATTTAAATCACCTATTTTATTTTGCCGCAGCGACCTCCCTACGTCCCTTTGTGGTTTTTTTTCACCGTTTTCTATTATTGATGGATGGATACGCTTTTGTTGTTGCAGGTTATTAATTACATAGCGTGGGGAAAACGTGATTTGCTTCGAAATAAAACCAAATGCTGTAATAATATACTTTGGGTAGAATATGGTGAGCTTAGAACGCTAGATGGCTACATAGGCTGTTGATGAAATGTATGGTTAGGTTTGAAGAATGCGCTTAAGACGTTCGCTAAGCGAATATGAGCTGGCCAAATTTAGCTGATGTGGTTTCTTGCCACAACGTACACAGCTTGATATAGCGAGAGAGCTGCCAGAAAAACAAGGAGATACCGGCCCTCCGATGCTGGCCCGCCCCCACCGGAGTCTGGATTGGACAGGGGTACTTAGACTGTAGCAGCATTAGGCTGCTGGCTGATGGGTGTGAAACAGGTGGGGGATAGGCAGGGTAAGTAAATGTTCTGTGGCTATGAATAGGAGCAACTCAACTAGTGGCTCCATGGGTGGATGCGTATAGGCCCGCTGTAGATGTTTGCCTGCGCCGCCCCTTCTTCTCCTCCCTCTCGTCCTCGTCCTGATTTGGCCATTCGTCTAGGCAGCCACCTGCCTGCCAACCTAATTCCTTTATAACTTTGCCTGAAACAACTTGACACTTCGCGGGACTGGCTGGCTATCACATACCGACTGAACGACAGAAACGTCGGGATGCGCAGCGTCGACATTACTGGCGGCTTACAACGACGATTCGGTATGATTGGCAAAACTACGATTATACTTTTACTATTCCAGAATTGGACTTTTGCTAAATGAAGCTATGCTAGTTCTCTGCACGGTGTAGAAGCAGGAGTTGTGGAGTCGGTTGGGAGATGTTCGCTGGGAGGATAGAGGGCGCCACAGTGGTCGCTGTTCCCACGAGCCGCGAGTTGTTCCCAGGCCCTAGCGTCGTTGTTGGCCCTTTCCTACAAGCGAACCGTCTCCTGCCTTCTACCTGTTGAACGAACGGGCCCCCAGATGTCGCCTGGCTTGAATGCGGCGCGAGCCCTGCCGCCCGCAGCTCGCCAAATATGTGCCAATGAGGAACGTGTGTTGCCGCTGCTGTTGTGTTAGTTGCGGTGACGCGCATCCGTTATGAGATGACTACAATTAGCGACAGTACGGCCATACAAGCTAATTATAGTTATTAATCATTATTATAGTGATAATACGTGATTATCTTACTACTGTCAAATTACGGAACGACAACGACAGTGCTTAAAAACGGAGGCCCGAGCGGTGTGTCCCGCACTTGGGACGGTGTGAAAACTAAGTGCCAATGGCAAAGGTTACTAGGAGTTAAGCTTTGACTCCTTGTAGTGAATGGTTGGTTCGGCTTCAGGTTGGTGTTATAGGCATCTACTATAGCCTGCTTTACTTCTTCTTCTTTTACTAGTACCGGTGATGGATGCTTGACCATGAAAAGTTGAAGTATCAAATTCAAGGCAGAAGAGCGAGTTTGAAAAGTTTAAAGTTACTTCAAGATGTTTGTACACAGCGGATAAATATAATTAGTGAGTAAACGAAGAGGGAAGATACAACCCACTCAAGAGAGGACAGACGAGTTAAAGAATATGGCAAAGAAGCAACAAGTGAGGCGAAAAGAAAGAAAATTTTCATTCAGTGTGATGCAATTCGAGTAAAGGATGAGCAAGCTCTCGGAAGCAGAAGACCGCCAATAGAGGTCGTTGTCCCTAGACAACGTGGGCGAAAATCATCACGAAAATAACAAAAGTGGCGGAACAAATAACCATCGTACCAGGATCAACATCAATATAAACCGTAGAAACAACAGCAGCGTTTACAGTTAGCACGGCTGGCAGTGGAAGTTGCTGGTCGAAGTGGTGAACACGCACATGACGACGACTAAATAACCGCAGCGCACTATCATTGTTCCTGCAAAGCGTACTGGCGTCAATCGAAGTGATCGAAGTGGCTGTACAGAAAGTGGTAAAAACCTTAGCACGCAAAAACAGCAAAAGAATCAATAAAGTGCCGCCTACTATCGGGGTACTATCCTTGCTTTTACCACCACGGCTGCTTTTATCATCGACCCAGCGTGGTAATAAAGAATCGGCCTAAAAGTCGAGAAGTAAGAGCTCGCGGTGTTCGCATCGACGTCCGCGGCGCCATAGTTTGGGGAGGTGCCCCCGGCCTCTTTGGCGGGTCCCCAGGGGGCGAACAGTGGCGCCCCCTGCCGCCAGCTGAGCAAGAACAGCCCCAAGGGGGCTAAGGTGTTTCACTGGTGGCCCTTCCGCCACGGGGGCCACGGGCGCAAGAACAGCGACTTCCTCGCTGATCGCCAGGGGGGACTCAGCTACAGCGGATTTTACAGGCGCCCCTCCGCCCCCATTGCCCCCCTCCTCGGTGTGGGCGGCCTGGGCAGTGCGGGGGGCGCGGCCGGACGTGCTTCTGTAGCGCCTGCGGGGGCGGCTCTTGATGTCGTTCATCTACACAACGAATCGCGAAGACGGAGCTTTGCCTTCACGAAGGTTAATAAGGTGTGTCTGCTAGAGAGGATGAGAATGTTAATAGTGAGCGAATGTAACACCAACACAACATATGTGCGGATGAGAGTTTGCTATCTAACATAAACACCTAGCGTGTTTAACTATACGTGCATTGTAGGCATGTCACGTGAAGCAAACAAAAACTATGAGTTCGCAAGTCTTGAAATCACCCACCTCTCTCCAAGCGAATTCACTTGTGTAGTGTAAAGTAGCGTCCTTACTTAATTTTCATGTATTATAGTAAAGAGAAGGCAGAAAAAAAGACACATCGTCCAGGGCATCTTTTTCCTGTCCTATAGTGCTACTCAAAGCGTTCCGTAGTCAATGACACCACTGTCATAGTTGTATTGCAGCTTCGAATACTATTGGAAAAGCCACGGGTTGTTTGATACGGGCATACCTACCTAGATCTATCCTACGGAAGCATTTCAGTAGTGAGCGAAGCACCTCGGAATGACCCCGAAAGCGATTGTGCAAGACAATTGCCAAGTACATCCTGTTTGGCTAACCATATGTATATTTGGATCTAGACAGTGAATGAAACCTCAAGTGATCTCGCACTGACAATAGCTGAAACAAGCTATAAAAAAAAAGTCACGTATCCCACTTCGTGTCAGCATCAACTAACATCTTAGTATACCTACGAAAAAACCTATGTATAACGATCTGTACGAATCCTCTTGCTACATTCTTATTCCTTCCGTCACGGATCGCAAAAAAGCAACGAAGTAGTATCATTTTCTAATTGGCTTTTGGGAAACCACTGCTCGGTGTTGTGACACGCCCTTAATCCATCTACTCACCTAAGCCATGTTGTCTACTGATAGAGCATTTGCTCTATCAGTAGACATTGAAACATTAGATCGTAATCAATCGCGGTATCAGCAAGCACCCCTTTGATTTCACCTTGAGCGACACTAGAATACATTATGACTAATAAATTCCAGACTGGCTATATAAACAGCGTTGCCTATTTGAGTACATAGTAGAAGTTTTCAATCCAAGCCAATAACTATATAAAGTTAAAGATGCCAATCCTATATTGCGTGACTACCAATAATATTACGACACGTCATCATTCACGGTCAGACGTACGTTTGTCTGTTATAACAACCACTAGATGTCTCTACTCGAGGATGTTGCATCGTTGATATCCGTATCGATCTCGAATGTATATGCAGGTATAGGATCAATTTGTAGTGCGTTATTTAACTTTGTTTGCGATAATGTTATTCAGCCTTTTTGATTTGCCTCGAAGAGGACTTTTTTTCTAAACATAGTACGTGAGTCAATTTAGTTTCTATTGTCTCCACGGCTTGTCGGACATGTCATACGAATGTGCTGGTTACCTCTGGTTGTATAAGTGCTCTCCCTAGTAGCTATTCATATATTGTAGATTGAGACATGTGGCTAGAATGCAGGCAGATAGAGCTGCTCCTGTTATGGGGAAAAGACATCTTTAGAAAAGGATAGAAGAAAAAAGAAAGGTTCAGAGAAGCCGTGAAAAAAAGGAGCACCACATCTCAGAATGAGCCCGCTAAAACGGAAATGAACTTCCCAGGCCTCAGCAGTATGACTTGCTTTGGAAAAGCCTGCCACTTTCAGGATGGATTAAGACGCCAATAAAGCGAGTCAGAAACGGGTGGCTCCTTAGCCCAGACTATACCTTTTAGGAAGGATCTAAGTGCCCTCTGTAGAAAAAACCTCTTGAAGGCTCACAATCAGATAAAGGATACAATCTATAAAGGACTCTGTTGAACTAGTTTTATATGAATCCTTACCTATGAGCGAAACTAAGGCCGTGTTAGGTTTGACTAGACCTAGAGCTTACAAGTATCGAAATTCCTACGTATAGACGTCTGTAGCCCTTGTCATTCTTTGTATTCGGAACATAGGTTATGTATTATGAAGCACTATTTTGACTCTGAGAAGCAGGTTAGGAAATAAAATAATATATGCACCCATTTGTTGATCATTTTAGTGTAAACACCAGAATAAATACTCACAAATGAGCAGCATCTACATACAGATCAGCATTTTAAGGAAGTCATTGGATTTCTAGTGAAGTCAGGGTTTCTTCGTTTATTTTTTTAGAAAGTTAATTATTTAGAGTCCGCACGCACACACAAGCACACCGAAAAAACATCACCCACTAGTCACTTTTTTTTCTACCCTCAAAGGTAGACCTCGAGGTGCAGGCCCCATTGAATATATGCGTCTACGATCACTAAATACTTCTTCGTAGCCGGTTAAATGGTGGCTGTTTTCTATCTTCTTTTTGCCATTTTTCTGATCTTTTCCGACTTGCCCCCGTCTCCATAAGACATTTTCGCTACTGTCTGTACGATAAAAATAAGAACCATAATTATCTAACGACACTATTAACTGCAGGGCAACTATGTAAAGCCTCTACTTGGCTTTTGGCTACGGCATGCTCTGATTTTCAATTTCATTCAAATTGATCAGAGCCACATTGGTACTGGTTAGCTAATAGTCGGAAAACTAGGTATATGTTCAAAACCATATGGAAGTTGTTTCTGCGTTTCGTCCAAATTTTCTTTCTCTAGTAATGAACAGCAGATTGAGTGGCGGTATGTTTGGGTCATTCTTTTTTTGTGATACGCTTTTCATATGTACAACGGCTAGATTATGGCCTCGCAGCGAACTAGTGAGGTGTTAGTGTGTACTGTAATTCGGTGGTTACGACGCATTAACATCCGTTTTTAAGCTAGCCCAAAAAGCGGGAAACGTGGGTCAACACTACAGTTCGACTAAGTAGTCCATAAACAATTCTAGCCTTGTAGATGCTTTTGTAAATCTTCTCATTTCAATAATAACACTTCTATGATTTAAGAGCAATATAATGGCTAATATAAAGTGCACCTACCTAGCTATCTAGGTTCAGTATTCGAGCACTGCTAACCTTTTTAATTCTTATACGTATCCCGTATCCATCTGCGCTGCTCTCATTCATGCCGAAACCGCACTATTGTCTTATTTTCTATGCGGAAGAGGACAGTCGCTGGCATCGGTAAAATACCACTGAGAAAACAGTGCGTCTTTTTGCTATATTGCATACGGGGCCAATGATGCCCCCTCGGCGGGAGGGAGCTATGTGCCTCTAGCGCCTAAGGGTTGCGACTACTTCAGCAAAACACTAGCATAAACGAAGTGGCAGTGGTTACAACGGCTGTTGCTGTGCTTCCGCGCTCTTTTGAGATGCTGCGGTTTATCAATGTGGTTTCTTGCTATTTATACGACCCCTTGGATTTGCTCGTTGTTGTCGGCCTTCTCCTCATCGTTCCGATAGAGAGCTGATAGCTGGCCTCGGAAAGATAGAAAAAGCCTATACTGTTGCGTGGGGTTTTGCGAGGAATCGAGATGGATTGTGCGGGACAAATCGATTGTGTCGAGGGTAGAATCACAGAGTGGCATTAAAAGTGTCACAAAATAAAACAGGAAATCACCTGAAGGAGATCACCTAGCTTACTTGATCCGCGCCGGAAGAAAACCGAATCCACAGAAAAGAGTCTGACCTTGTCGGCCTCTCAGACGTAGCGCGTCCCCAGCTTCAGCAAACCTCTGAAAAGCTACCCGGAAGCAGTAGGCAACGTTATAAATGGAGTGTAAGGGCTATTTGGCCTGATCTTATAAAACTGCGTAGAGTTGTATACGAACAGATAGTTTATTTGTGAAGTTGTAGTCGGTGAATTATTTGACAAAAAGCTACGCTACGTCGTTGGTTCTATTGATTTTCAATTCCTGACTCGATGATGAGCTTTCTGTATCTAGCTAGAATCATGTCTTGTTATGCTTCTATCTCACGCTGAGGAAAGACGTGAAAAGTTTTGAAATTTTTATAATGAGTGGGGACAGGATGTTCAAGAAACGCATGAAAGTCGTATATATAATTTATAGAAATATATGCATCCTTGTGTTATCGTGTAACTTTTATATCGCATATATATAGACTTGCGTCCCTATGGGAGTAATATCGGTAAACAATAGAAAACAACGGAAACAATAAATAAATTTAACGGTCATTAAATATGCTGTGCCCCCATGTTTGTGAAACAAAACGGAGTTCAAATGCTATTTATTTCGTTCATTCGAATATTTAATCTTTAAAATTAGTTCTAAAAGTCCTCCAGCTCTGCAGGATGACCCGCAGGACCCCTGCAGGATGATAAACGAGGTGCACCTAACACACTTTATCATTGTCACAACATATTTTTAACACTTTACGTAGTA
Organism: Varroa jacobsoni; assembly: GCF_002532875.2. Taxonomy (NCBI): domain Eukaryota; kingdom Metazoa; phylum Arthropoda; class Arachnida; order Mesostigmata; family Varroidae; genus Varroa; species Varroa jacobsoni. The sequence goes on along the minus strand of NW_019212966.1, from coordinate 63,527 downwards.
TCATTGTAGCACGTAAGATAATTTTCATGAACGCTAGTGAGTTGTATAACTTTCTAAACACCTTGTACCTTATATGTTTATGGGACATATATAAATCATACTATATATACCGCTATAATTTTCTGATCATATGTTTAACACCTATTACGTGTAACACAAATGTGATCGATGCACTGATAGCCTCGTTTATATTAGTGCAGCCCCGGTTGCTGCGGCGAGGGTTCTTTTTCTAAGAGTAAGTCGACGAAATACTAGAAGTTTCTCTACTTAAATTATCTTGGATGTGAACGTTGACTTTATCAGTAAGCAGTAAGCTATTATTATTTGCACTTTTGCGCGGTCAAAAAGATGTTAAAACTGTAGCTAAATTTTAGTTATGTTCGTAGTATTATACTTTTTATCCTTATCGATATTTAGAATTTCTCATCATTACTTTTATACGCTGTCCTATGTTCAAAGAAGCGAGCTTTTTTCAAAGTATTCCTTCGTTTTCTATTAGACGTACTCTTCGTCGATCTGTTAAGCCACCCGCACTCACATCCGACCCCCCCACCTCGTTTACACTCACTGGGCAGGTCCTGAAGGTTTAAGGATTATTGACTAAGGGAAGAAGCGCGCTGTTAGTTGCGCTGGCCCTGACCTTGCTCAGTCTCTCACTAGACAGATAAAGTAAACATACTGCAACTGATTTTCTCAGTTACTCGGACTACGTCCGTCTAAGCCGATTTCGTCATCAGCGTCATTAGCACGAAAAAGAGCCCAGCGCAAGCCAAGGTGACCGTATGTTAAAGGCGGACATGTTACGTTTCACTATCTACTTGTAGATCATGCCTATAGTCAGTATCGTTTTAGCTGCTTTCTCACACGTGTTAGAAGATACACAAGGCAAAAAATCATGCGTCCACGCCTTCCTTATCCGTGACAAAACCTCTGGAAGCTGAAACCTGTACGGCAGCTACATATCATAGGGACAAAGCTATTGTTTTATTCAAATGGATTATTTCTTTTTCGCTATTCGACCAATTTGTCGGTCTTTACGAAAGCAAAACGCAGCAACGAGCACGCTTTACCACGCTTAGTCAATATTATTGTAGCAATCAGGCCTATCGTATTTAAACACTTGACGAATTGGGTTCCTCGTTGCTAACCACTAATTGTATGCAGTACGTCTTCAGTGTGAATTAAGTACAAATAGTAACTTGAACTCGAGGTACAAGATACAATCCCCATATACTCGTATGATGACGCGACCTTTCCTAATGCCGGTCACAATCTGAAACCGAAACACACCGGAAACCTCAATATCACACGGAACGTCAGGTAGCATGTTCTTGTATTCACTAAATTGCAGTTGTTCGTACACCTTAGAGTCATAAATAGTTAATCAATAGACACTTAGTGAATTCTATAATATACTCGTATTAACATGCTATTATATATACATACATTCATATATAACATAGTAAAAAAAGAGAGAAATGCTGAAGGCCATGGAGTTTCACTACTGCTATAGATAACAAAGAAGTAAAGACGGTAATTGACGAGGGAGGTAGTGCCGCCGTAACGATATGCATACGTAGCATATTTTATAATTTTTGTTCTGACAGCTTGTAGAGACGAATCTAGATGCAGTTCCCCGTTTGGGGAAGATCGAACTATGGAGTGTGTGCGCTTGCCAGGTTGCCTGCACTCGACAATAAGCTAGCTATATACTTTTCCTTGCCAATTGACCTACCGAGACAATGAGTAGTCTAACAAAATTTAAATGCTAACAATTAAATCGATGTTTCTATCGGCGTGTTTCAATAGTGCCGACATGTATCGCTTGATGTTTAAAATTAAAGCGTTGTGATCAAGGCCGCGTTCATTTTGTCGTCTCTTGACTGTAACGGATAAACATGGCTGAATAAGCGTACCTTTGCCGTTGGCGCGATTTCCTCGTTAGAAGATCTCACAGCCGGCTGTATCTGTTGCTAGAGTAGTCAGGCGGGACCTCTTTAGCTTTAGGATTTTACTGTTCTCATCATTTTTGTTGTTGCCCAAATGAAGCCGTTTAGTCGGCGACGCTATGCAAGTACATTTGCAAGAGAGAAAAAAAGTTTGCGTGTATGCAGTGGCCTCATCGCGCGTGGTAGGTGTGTAGCTAGTGGAGCGCCGACAGGGCCTACCAGGGGTATTCATGAGGCCGGGATGTGCGGATAGTTAGACAGCTGATGTCCTGCCTGGCCGCCCTATCTGTCCTCAAGTGCGCTTGTGGAACTTTGTTTGTCTCATTGACGCTATGGCCGTCTAGCGATTACTCGACTGGCGCGCCCTCTACCATACTTGCTGTTCTTCAGGCGCTCTGAGTGGCTTCACGTCGAGCTAACGTCCTGTTATCCGGGAGCTCTGTCTGCGTACCTCATGATTCTCTACGGTCATTTGAGTAACCATTGTCGCTGCTGCCGGAACTGTTCACGTCTTTGCAGCTTCGTCTGTGCAGCTGGTCTGCTGCAATCCACTGTTACGACGTCAGCTCTATGAGTACCCTGTCATGGCCTTTTGTTGGTGCTAGTCTGCTCTTCAAGGCGACGGCTGCCATCGTTCCCGCCGCCCACCACGCTTCCTCCACTTCTGCTGCCACCACCGTCATATGGTCTTCGCGTTCATGTAGGGGAACGTTATAAAGATGTTGTAGAGGAGAGCATAGATCGTGTTGGCGCTTTTAAACGTTACGCAAAATGAACCTGACTCTCAGGCCAAGGTCAAGGACTAAAGAGACCCCTCCCACTGGGGTCGGAATTGCCGACGCAACTACGACTAAGTCCTACGGCCGACTGGTTATGACGAAGGCATACAGAGAGACAAAAAACGACGTTGAAAATGACCGTGACGTCCACGATATCTCTAACAAAGGCAATTTATTACCACTAGCAATAATATAGATTCCAACAGAAATAATACAACAACACCGTAGATGAAAATTAAGCTCCTAGGTAAATGGCTTCGATGACATTGGTCGTCGCCTAAGAATGTAGTTGAGATAAAACGTTAATTCGCAATATAAATGTGCCCGCGTCTCTTATCCGGAGCAAACCAGGAAAACTCTCTATGATGGTAGACTCTTCGAGATCAGCTAGATTTATGATTCGAGTTTAGGTAATTGTACCAACTTGAAATAATTAGAATAGAGTAATTAATGAAGTAGAAGGGTTTCTTAAGGATAATATTACGTGTTAATGAAAAGTACCTGACCTAGATGCTTGAACATTGATACCGCTAAAAACCTGCATCAAACGCTTGGAGTTTCTGCTGCTAAAGGCGATCTCATTAGAGAGTACTTTGCTGTGTAAGCAAATAATTGTTATATTATATAATATAATACACAAATAATTAGTGAAGCTCGCTAATCTATTATCATTTAGCGTTTAAGACCGAGTGTATCTTTTCAAAACAGCATCTATGTTAACTTACAGACATAGGCTGCGCTTTTCGTGCGAGGATGTTACTGCAGGCAACAACCAAAGACGACTAAACTCTACCTCGATTTGAGCTTTATTTGAGGAAAAGTTCCCACAGCAAAGCCACCTTAACCCTTCTCGGTATCGTTGAGGTATTTTGGCTGTATTTATGTTCGGCACAGTGTAGGGCACCTTGTAACGCTCGTATTGCGCAAGCACTGGTCATTCTAAGTTGTTAAAAGCTTGAGTTGTTGGATTACTCTGTACTAAAGGGAACATGTATTGATCAATAAAATTCTTGGTTGTGTTCCATTACCAAGCTAATAGAAACGGATCTCGACTGACGCATAAGTATATTGTATTCAGATGAAAGCTTAATGCGTACGATGCTAACGGTCAGTCTTCACCTCCTGAGCGGCAAGACGGCGGTATAAGACACGTTACATTTTGCTTCAGCCTATAGCGCGCTGAGTCCAGTGCAAGGCTATCGTAGTTCTAAACGTCAAATTTGAAACATTTAGTACTAGGTACGAAAAAAGATGGCGTATGCACTCACAGGCTTGTACGGCATTACGGCGACAAAAAAGCACTACGGTAGGTAAATGGCAGCCCGAAAAACGAAATTTTTGGGAGTCTATTGACGACGTATACGGGTTGAGGCCGAGACCACGCCTGAACAGAAGCATATGACACGAACTGGCCAGGAAAACGGCGTACTAAATTTCATTTGCGCGTACAGAAAACCACCGTCTTAGAGTGCAGACAGTCGTGTACGTTACAGCGCAGTAGACCAGACTAAGTTCGATGGAACAGCATCCGTGATGGGCCTATATTCAAAATTTTCTTTCGCTCGAGAATTAACGATTAACTGGAGTAAGCTGTGCCGAAAGCTACTAGCTTCAAGAAGTCTAGTCAACGCAATTCTAAACTGATCGACTCTTTAGCCGACGCTAATGTGCTTCGGGGTTACTTCGGACTCGAGTCACTTAAGTGAGATCGAACACGTCTGGATACGGTAACCTGAGTAAAAATCGGGCGTTAATGATGCAGCGAGCAGGAATTTCGAAGGCAGATCGCCCGAAGGGTTGAACTAAAGGCCTTATTTCCTCTGGGAGGAAAACATACGAGATAGCTTACTTCAGCAAGGTTCTACGAAGGTACAGTGAGTTTTGTCGTCCACCATTAACTGTCTCTATCGACCGTATGAAAGGAAATCGTAGACAGCGTCTTTTTGATGTTATACGAGTTCAGCGGCGTTACACTGGGAGGGATGAAAACGTCTATCAATCATATATAGTGTAAAAGGTGTTTTAAAGTGATCGCGGGCCGAACGTGAATGAAATGAATTGAAATAGACCTTTGCATAGAATGATTAATTGAGGTCGGCGCCATTCATGGTGCCTGCACTGGCCATTACGTTGCGGATCGTTTCGTGTGTATCTATAAGTCGCATGTTAATGTTCAGTTTAATAATGCGATTGACGAAAAATTCAGGAAGGTACGACTAGAAAGTTACAGAAACCCATAAACGATTGTCTTCAGCAACGTGAAGTTCCCTGGTAAATGCGTTTTCAGCGAGCTTAACGAGCCACACCGGCACATAGGAATCCTTGTATATGTTTTAAGGCCAGTGTGAGACATTTCTACGATTTTTTAGATGATTGGCTGAGGTAGCAACAATATGATTGTCCAAATGTGCATAGAATCCGCTTAATGACGGCTCAATAATGTACGCCGCATTAAGGTCTTCGTCTGAAAGCTTGGCATCTCTCGCCAGAACTATCAAGAGCAGATCCCCACCAATTTATTTAGCAGATAGCTCGAATTTCCTAGAACACAATTGCGATAAACGCCTAGACCCAATCCTATTTGTTAGTGTTTTTCGCTCGTCCGGATCGAACTTTCGTATTCTACGTAACTTGTAAAATCTACTTCATAATACGAATTTTGTCATGTCGTGCGTAGTAGTGAGTCAGCATCGTACGATTGATACGACCTGTGGGCAAATTGGACATGTTAGTCCCAGTAAAACTTCCAAGTTGACGGTAGCGCTCCTATATCGATAGAACAAAACATGCAATATTTCCCAAGTGAACTGAAAACGTACATAGCGCGTACCAAGGCGCATTACCGCACAGACCGTTCTGTAAATCGAATGTAATTGAGGTGATCAGGACAGAACCAGCTACGCGGTAACCATACTGAAGCATGTAGACAAACCTTCTATATAAATTGTTTACGCAAATACTCTATACAAGAAAAGAGGTCTATAAATTTAATAGTAATTTTAATTTTATCTGTAATGATGGCATTTATTGCTGATTGTGCCAGGTCACGCTACAAAGACAAAGTCTAATCAATCCAATAGATAGATATATGTGTATATTCAGCTATTTTGCAGTCCCGTTCTGACAATTAAAAAACACACATTGAATACACACAAATAAATAAAAATAATACATTTTGCTGTATAGCTATATACTGTGGGCAAAGGTGAACTGTAGCATTTTGGCTAAAATTTCTGCAGAGGGTGACATAAATAAGCGAGAACCAGGTAATTGAGGGCAATCACGGATAAGAGAAATAACATCTATTCGTCTCATGAAATTGGCCACTATGAAAAAGGAAGTTGTTATCAATGGATGGATTTGGAGCCGAACAAAAGAAGGGAGCATTGAGAGTTCGTAAAAGACCAAATCCTTCTCCATTACCTCTTCTGTATGATCGCTTCTTTACCTCATACCGGCTCAGTGCTGGTTGTGATACATAGCGTTCACGATGATAATCATAATGTGGGTGGGGAAGTAAAGAGAAAACTGCCAAAAGAGAAATAGAGACTTGATAGAATTAAAAAGCAAAATAAAAAGAATAGAATGGGAAAATGATACAGCACTAACCGTTTCACCTTAAAGGAACGTAGAACTGGGAGGAACTAGGTGTTCCAATAAACTTGAGATGTGGTGTGCAGTACAAACAACCGTCTAAACCTCTGCAACAGTTTTTAGGGTGGGAACAAAAGCAGAGTATGCAAAAAGTATAGAGGAATTTTTGCCCCACTTGTCTAGGGCTCGGCAAAAGGACACCTGTGACTTTTCTAAAGCATTAAGGTAAGCAGGTAAATCGACCTCTCCCCCCCCCCCCCCGCCGTATCATGGAAAGAACGTCACATAACTAATACGCTTGATGATATGAAGTATTGGAAAGTTGGAGCACAGAGAAAAATATTACGTAAAGATGAAGGAGGGATAAGAAAGAATCTATTGCCATCCGATAACTCGGTTATAACTGAGAAAGGGCAAACATGCAGCTGAGCTTTCGTCAATAGGCTGAATAAAAGATAGCTGCGATGTTGGAAGAAATCATGAGTAAACTGAAGAATATACTTATGTAAAAATTGTTGCAGCTTGCCTTAAGCATTGCTTGTTAATGTATTATATTGCTTGAAACGTTGAATAGCTAAGAACGTATTTGTAGTCGTTCAGTATTTAGCACTGAACCTTATCTGAGTATTCGGATACCGTGAACGAGCTCTAAACCTAGTAAGAACCAGTTAAGGCTCGTATGTATATGACTATTGTAACTTTTTTTTCGAAGTTTTGGTCGTGATCTACTGTCCTTTGCAAAAATATCATTCTGACATTAACGTATTTGTTCCAATGATTATTCCCAGCTGCTTCTTTTTATTGAGGTTCAACCATTTATTATTATCGATATTTATAGTTAAAATAACCTTCAAAAGAAATCCAGTCAATTCTCTTTAAAAATGTGCGAATGTTCAATAAGCTGTGGGGCAACTGGTTGTCCTCTCTGTCGTCAAAGCAGAATCTAGCTATTGAGTTCGCTCGCTATAAACAGAGGGGATAAGAATTCGAAGTTAACAACACAAGCATCCTTATCTGTGTAACTTCTAAAAGTTAATGAGTGGTCGGAATGAAAGTGTTTTTTCGTGGTCATTTCAACTCTGCTCGTTTGATCGACTGAGCTAGTCGGGTCCAGCACCGATAAACCGGCAGAAAGCGCGGTTAGGAAGTGTGCTAACGAACAAGAATCCGATGTAAGCATTTATGATAAATCAGCCAATTGACAAATGTAAACGTTTTTTTTTTTTTTTTTTTTATATATATCTGTCATTGATACCAGTGGAAAAACGTATAGGGAACATAGCTTCGAAAAACAAGAGGTGGAGACTAGTTGGCGAAAGACGGAAAAATAGGAACTTATGGAGTTGAGGTTAGCAGCAATTGCAGCACAGAGCGCTCCCTCTGGTGTCGCTGCGTGACGGCTCGTTTACTCCCAAAATGTCAATTTAGATGGCTAGAATTGTTCTGGGCTATATAGAAATGATAGTCTCTAGTTCCAACTGTGGTTCGTTAACGCTGTTCAACGACGCGTGTAGCCATGACAGGATTTGCATGACCATTTGAATGTTTGAGTATATGGCTTCCCGAGTGTCTTTGGCCAACACTTGGTGACAGGACCCTGTTAGAAGCAACTAGTGAAACACGAAGGGGTATTCGTAAATGAGATTTTACTGACCAGAAAGATAATTCAACATATGTGATACATATGTTGTTTGGCAAATCGAAGTTGTTCAGTGTCTGTCTAGAGATTTTGTTGTTTTATCCGTTGAACAGCAGCAGTTTCGCTAAATACGACCTTCGTTTGGGAAACTAAAAGCGTACGAACTAAAAGTGTTAAATAGATCTAAGCTACTAGATAAAAACGTGGGGAAAGTATACTGAGCATGTGAAGCTTGGTATAGGTTAAAGGAGCGTCGCAATTTAACTATACGAGATCTTAGAGATTAAGAACGCAAACGATAAAAGAATCGATCATCTCTATAACGTAAGTTCTAAACGTCCATTTGTTGAAGGTAAGATACGTTATCTGTTCAATAAAATATGAAGCAATGTGGAAGAAGTTTCGTTGGGCATACAGACTAAACAGATGGACAAACAACCAGAGACACGGGGGTTAATATTTACTCTTGGAAAAGATTTGTATTGTAGATCCTGCTATTGTTATCATGTATAAACGCTCTGTGATGAGTTTTCATGATGTGTAATGTCAGCGAACTAATTTGAATTGTCTCGTGTATACCGTTAGCAAGATAGGGCATATTTCGACAGAAGCTACGCATGAGTGTTCACAGAGCATCGTTCCCTAGAAAATTAGTTCATATATGCAAATGTATCTGAAAAAAGACTCTGTTATATATAGCATCCGTCGTCCATAATCCAGCAACTGTTCGAATGTGAATTTGTTATGATATATTCAATGATTTGCTGGGCAAGCATCGGTGGGCTGATAGCCCTCTGCGCAGCTTGGTGCGCCCCTTCTATACAGCCAGCCAAATGATACCAACATGGCTGCCAATAGAAACACTTTACAACTTAATTTTCGATGCGAACGTTGTCCAAGCTTTCCCGCATATCTTCTGCTATCGAGGGCAGCACGATGCGTGTTGAATCCAAAGTACACATTGAGAATAAAGTAGAAGAGATAAGAGGATGATGTATTTCGAAACACCTAAGCGTCGCAAAGATTCTGAGTGTACGTCGTTTTTCATTTCGAAATAACAACTTCAACATCAATAAATATACATACATAACTATGCATTATGCGTTGAGTAACAAAAAAATATCTATTACAAATTTTGTTAGCGTACCCATAGCAGGTGTTACATAAAATTGAAGGCTAACGTTAGCCTCAGACCTTGTGCAATGTTTGTTCACAATCAATCTCAGATATTCGAGAAATACCCTCCCTCTGTATGAATTTCGTCTCGCGAAAGGTGTACACTATTTATTCTCTATAGATATATATTACTTTAAGTTACATTTAAGGTATATATTACTATGGCAGACGCGCGGTTTGCCGATACTTCGAAAACATGTTCCCGCTGCAGCGAATCTAAACGGCACGTGGACGGCCTCAGTCCACGCAATATTTTTAGACTCAGGCCGCTCTCTTATATACCATAACGTGACAATGACATTTAGATGCTTAGATAACTTGCTAATCACAGCAACTAATGTTATTATATAATCTTGACAACGCTAAATGAATCGGTATCTATAATTACTGGATACAGCAATGGCCCTAATCTTTTTCATTATCAGAACAGTTAGAATTTAAGATAACTCGAGCCCAGTCTAACAACACACGTTCGTAAAGTGTGTCCGTCGCAGTTACCGCTAATTTAGCCAGATCTTGTTAATCATGAACTTCTTTCTTTCCGATAGCCCGTCCACTCACCAACGAATGCATCTATTTTTTTGTCGTTTGCCACGATGATTATTTGGCTAAGGTTTTTGTGGTTTGTCCTGTCATAATTACGAACAGAACGGTTCATCGTCGAACAGAAAATATGTACATATGTAAATGTGATCGCGTCTGCCTCATCTTGAAATGCAGTCCACTTACGTTTTAAACACTGCATTTCCCGCCGTGAAAGCGCCAGCCTTCAAGACGAGTAGAAGTAGATATATGCATTTCGAGCTGTTCTTAGATACGTTCCCACCCAGAAAACGGATGCGCAATGGCGTAAAAGACGGCGCTTGCTGCGTACTAAAATGGGTTTGCAGGTGATGGATGCACTAATATATCGTTACGGTGCATAGACGGTTAAATAGGCTTCATAGAGCTGACTTGTGCTTGAGTTGACGGTAAAATCGTAGGCCAACCGACTGTGGATGTGGCAACGCCACATTTGTGTCCAACAGCACAAGTCGATTTAAATATATGCAGTTATCGCGAAAACTCTAATGGTACAATCTGCCGTATTTAACCAATAAATACACTTTAGGTCTACGATTAACCCCAGTATAAAGAAAACTAGACCCTCGTATATAAAGTACGCAGTCTTTCGTTCTATGAAATATTCTATTATAAGTTTCTATAAAATATTGTATATAAGTTTCTATCAAACTATAGCTACTAGCCTATCGGCTAGTGTCTACAGTTCTATAGTCCTAGTCGAGTTCAAGCTTGTAAGCTGGCCGTGACATTCGGCCATCATAGCCAGCTATTGCGCCCACGCAGCATTCAGGTACCCCCCGTGAGGCTGCATTTTTCGCACCTCCTAATGGGCCGGCAGCCATGTTGCGGTGTCTTCGAACCTATCGAAAATGAAGTACCGCGAGTGCGGCTTTACCCATCGTCATAGCGAGATTTGGACACCTCCCTGGCTTGCAATTTTAATTGTCCGATTTGCAATGCTACAACACTATCCGTTTCTTTGCTTTCCATCTGGCATTCGTATAGTGTTCTCTTTCCGTCAAGTCGCTTCCCATAGATACTTGTCCTTTGCGGCCGAAACCCCTAGCCCTTGTTTCTGCTTCGGCGACCACGTAGATTACCATCTGGCACCGCTAGCGGTATTAACGGCTGCAACAAGAACCGCCTCCCTCCGGTCTCTTTCGTATTCCCGGCCTCGTCCCCGATCCTTTACAATCACGCAGAAATCACGAATTGGACAGATGGTCGATCTCCACTGGCCCAGTCGAAAACGTCGTTTCGTGTTGGAAGTCATTCGCCTCAGCAACACTTAACGGCAGTATCGAACAAGCAGGTCTGGTTTGGCGCAGCTTTTGTCATTGCTGCCACCCAGTTGTGTGGAGCTAGGCCTTCGGTCGGAGAGTGGCGGCATTAAAGTCCCAGCCGCAATCAAATTAGTAGCTATTTACCATTTGTTCTCTTGGCCGTTATATGCAAAATTTACTAATGTAATATAGCAAGCTGAAATTTCTAAATTTCAGGGATAAGGTACTCGTTTGCATGCGGCCTATATTGTACTTGATCTCCCGATAACCGTCAGCTCCTCGTTCTACTGGAGTCCTATCGTAAAAATGACTTTTTGTTGTTTGAAAAGTTTAGAGCTTTTTTGAAATACAAAAAAGCTAGTTGCTTCACAGAAAATGAAATAAACCATCTAATCTTCAGTAGATAATATCACCTAGAATGATCACTAAAAATGGCACTTTGACAGCAGTAAGCTTCACTCCTATATATACTGATTCTATTCCAGGAAACTGTGAATTTCTTCATAACTGAACAGCCGCTCAACTGATCTTAATTTACCTGAAAATTGTCCTTGTGAACCACTTGGCAATCAAAGCGTAACATACATCTCCTTTCGAACAAGATATATTTGCTGCTTTAACAGTGGAGGTTGAAGACGTAGCGTTAATCTGCTTAGACCGATACTGGGCTTTACCATACATGAGCATCAGGATTTGCGCGTTTCGAGTTTTTACAAAAACCGATCTTTTTTTTTTTGCAAACAAAATATTTTACGTAAGATAATGATAATAATAAATACTTAGACACAAGTCCGTACATGGGATCTGTTGATATTTTTACGCTGTTTGAACGTTCGAAATGATATAACAATATTAATTATTTTTTGCTCTCCAGAGCTCATAGCTGCCTGCTTCATACAGCAACTTGTGTGTTAAGATATTGGCCGTGTACCTTATAAAACAAACGCTTCCGCCTTACAGGGCTCGTTGAGTTGGGAAGTGTTTTTATGCGAAATTAAGTAAGCCTTGAACTAGCCGCTCACTGCTTACGCTTGTATTTGCGAGACATATATCTGCTCCTATCGGCGCGAGAAATAAGGGTCTCGAGACGAATATGGGCCTGAGAATCAGTCCACCATAATAGAAATGAAACGTCGCTCTGTCACAATCTATGAAATATACCGTTATCGCATGACAAGTAGGTGCACGCACCCCAGGCGTCATAAAAACAACGTCATCTGGATGTAGATTGCTATTGTGAATCATACTCACATTATCGAAATGACTGATTCTGGCAGATGCCAGTGTATACTATCGATTGAACTATTTGTTACAAACATTTTTGCATTTTAGCTTCAACTCGCGGCCTCTGGTTAATTTTTCTCCTGGGGTAAATTTGGTTAAAGCTAAATTTGCCTTCTATATACCTAGAGCTTATCGTTTTGTGCAATAAATAGTTCAATCGTACCAAGTATAGCTACAGCTAAGCGTGCAGACCTCAAACAGATTGTGTTTATATTGTGAAGAAACCCTAGATTAGCCTAAGCTAAATCTCGGACTGTGTAACGATATTTTAATACTAATATTATTATATTTTTTCCTCTGCTTAATTTCAGGTAAGCGCGGGTCCTTGCGCCCTTTCATCGTTTCAACACTGAACCACTCAAGTAAATACTTATTTTGGCTATATTAGCACGCAGAAGTATTGTCCTGCCCTGCCTATTCTGTTACCGTTGTTCAGAAACAACTGAAAAAAAGATGCCATTCAGTAAAAGGGTTCTGTTTGTCTTGAAACAAAAGAGTTGCGTGTACGTCGTATCTGTGCGAACTTTCACAGTCTAAGAACTGTCATACATAGAAATTTGCACGGATACTGTCCTGCTGACAGGCCGTGCAGGGCAATAAGGTGTAGTATGGGCTTTAGCATCGGACATCAGCGATGAAGTGTTAAGGCTAGGCGAAAGTGAGCTTAATGTAAAAAAACAAGGCGGCCCATAACGGTGAAAGAGACGCCTCGTTTTCATTAGTGTTGCTCCTTGGCTGGTTGACCCTCATAATGTATGATAATTATGGGTCGAGCTAACATACAGGCGAACAATCAGTCCTAAATTACAACTACACACAATACACTACTCTATCTATGGCGATAATAGCGATTGAAGATTGGCGACCACTTGGTTATCGAAGATGCCCGATGGCGAGCTAAATTGGCGCGTACAAGAGCCGTGGCCTCTGGGACGCGGGTCCTTCTAAGCAAAGGTCTGTAGGTAACGTTCTAGCCCTATTCCCATTCGACAGAGACATAACTTGCTCTTCCAATAGATCCGTGACACACAGCATAGTACAGGATCATCATGGATCCAAGATACCTGGCAGCCCTGGGCGTTTCTCATTCGGCCTATGCCTCAATAACAACAAGAAGCGACTTTAATGTCCATTAGGAGCATGCGAACGCTTCTCGAATCTATTCGGTAGTGTCATCAAAATCGATCTTTCTTATTCAACGCGATCCTTTCACCGTATCCTTCCCTGGTATGCGGTATAAACTAACCCATATCATGTTTATGGCCATCGCGTATTCCGCATGATGTACGGGCGTAAGAGGGAGAAACCAATTGGAGATGCTGGTAGGTCTCTTACGTTCGAAATAGAGGAACTTAAACTTTGCTTTTAAATTCATTGTTCACTAATCACATTTAGTCAGCTCAGGGTCGTAGACAGCCAATAGCGTTATGTAAATATCACTCTAATTTAGTCTGTTAATTGTGCGTTATTTTAGAAATTCCTTGAATGTATCTAAATTAACTTTTACCTATAATATATATATACATATAGGCAAGTTTTATATATGCAGGGTGTCCCAACAAAATGTATACACAGTTTAGACGATTATAACTTCAGTTTTTATTTACATACATGTTATTACTTCAACCGCAGAACAATCCAAAATGTAAAGCTTTTCCTTCCAACAAAAATGAATACGGTTACTACACTGGTGGTGACCGCGGGTTATTGATCCAATCGTGAATTGAAAGCCTTTCTTTTTTTCAATTGGTTTTCTGTCGCAAACTTTATTTTTAAGATATTTTAGTAAGAAATGATCAGTTAACGTTAGAACGGACAGAGTATTATTCTGTAGTGCCAAACCAATCCGTTTGGAAACTCTGATCAAGGCATGGTATCACGATGATGGTCATCGGGTTTGAAGTAAACATTTGTTATCTTCACCATTTCTATTGAATGAGTGGTTAAATAAAAAATAAATGGCCGAGAGTAAACTCGGCAGTATCAGCCACTCCGCTGTCGGATAAGGGTGTTCCAATTAAATTTTTTTGGAACAGCCTATCTATAGGGTGACCTTGCAGAATAACTGTACATGTCGTTTCGTGATGTTTTCCAAAGTATACCAGATGCTCTCGAGGCTGTTTTTGTTCGTTGTGAAGTGTGTATACGGGGTAGGCCTCGTATATGCAGAGTGAGAAAGATTCAACGTTTTCTATATTGCGCCACTCGGTCATTACGGCGCTGCGATGCTTAATTTTTCTCAAAAACAAATAGTTTCGTGGTCCCAAAGCACAAATCCGCTTATTATATTATGCGGAAATATCTTTGAAGATACGGCGGTGCTAAAAACTGTCGTAGAAGAAAGTGTCGTTGGGGTTCGCTGTTGAGAAGTAACCTTTTTCAACTTGTACCACCGTTCGACATTTGCTTGATGTCAATAAATAAGGCATATGGTATTTTTAACGTTAAAACGCTAAACTAGTCGCACTCAGGGCGAACCTTCGGAGGGGCTCAGGATCCTCGAATGTCAAAAACTAAGTTTTTCTAAGTCTATAGATCATGCATATCCGAGTTAGCTTCCCCTGAAAAATCGACTGTTCTGGTGAAAGTATAATAAAAATAAATAAACACTATACAACAGTATCCTATTGGTTTTAGCTACATGCGAAGCTTCGGTCTAGAGAGTATCGTGGTTATTTTCGAATCAGGACGAAAAACGTGTCCAGAATACCTCGCAGGGTTCTGCTCATGGTCATACCGAATAATGGCATATCAGATAGCCGATGCGAAACGAGAGACGACTTTGTTGAAGCCGGATGATTAGCTAAAGAGAATCAACAGAGCAGAGATTATACTATTGGACACGCAACAATAGGAGTGCCGTGTTCGAGATATGGAGTGAGATCAGCAGTCGACATGAGGACGGAACGGAAGCGGATGTAGGGTAGGGCCGTACATATAAACGAATATATATATATATATATAGATTGGAATAAACGTACGAAGATAGATGAATTTTCGTGTGCTCAACATAAGAAAGAGGGAACGATGATACTTTTTTGTCAAACCCGCATATTTAGATGATGTTTTTATATCTTTTCATAGGTTGAAACATTATAATAATCAAAGATTCATGATTCCTTAGCCTATATTTTTTCCATTGCATGCGTGCCCACCTTTTCAATTGATAACGGAAATCAAACGAAGGTGGTTTCGACTAATAGGACGTAACATCGTCTGCGCATTATATCGAATGGTGCATCATATAAGTTGTAGTTGATAATGCCAACTTATACATGACGTGGTAAACCCTAGTCGGTCCATCTGCCCCTTGCTCTAACCTGACGACCATCAAGAAGACATTAGGATTAAGCTCATGCAATGGTTCGGAGTTAGACATGTCCGCGTATTACCTTTGGGTATTTTTCCATGTGAACTCGCACTCCTCTTTTGGCTATACTTTTGTCATACCTATTTGTCAGAGCCGCGTGAAAGCCCAGGTGGCAACGTAGAGCTCGGAGGAAATGTGCCAATAGGTTAAATTAGTCGAACGTAGTAGGACGAACTGGTCAAGCTGGCCGATTGCAGTTTCATGCTGGCAAACGCCTGTCGTATGCTGTACGACGTCTCCTTCGTCGTCCGTCAAATCCGACTCGGCCGCTTTTCAGTCCCGAACTCCTGTGCTTAAACTTTGAGCTGCAAACATGTTTAGACAACGTCTAGATTATACTTTATTCAAACGTTGCTTGAAATATCAGCCTGGTTCATGTAGCAGTATTATGGCGATAGGTCGCCGATACGTTTCTGCGGTTGAAGGCTTTAGGGTGTTTTTAGGGATTGTCGATACCGGCACGATGACAGCACCGATGGTGCTGCCGCCACAGTTTCTACAATGTGTATGGTTATTATTATTACAACTACTATTAACTAGACAAATTCTATTCGAAATTGCCGTTGTTCTTAAATCTTGACTACAACGGTATCGCACAGGCGTTGTGTGTATCGGCTGATGTTGTCTAATCGGACCATAACAATATGGAGAAGCACCTATCGATGAGTATGAGTATCATATGTTTAACGCTTCGGCCGAGATTGATCTCAGTGTAACTAGTGATTTACATTACCCTGATAGAGGGCTTGAGATTTAAGCAAACAAGATGGCGTTCATTCTTATTTTATAGTAACCTGAAGAGTTTTTGCTGTCAAAGTAAGTGACATATCGTTCTGTAGCATATACATATATCCTAGATAAAAGATGTAAACGTAACATAACATCTTAGTATAAACAACGCATTAGTTGTTTAAAAGCTTTCACTTTTCATAATTACATATACCGTTATATACCGCTTTGTGTCAGTTCCTATGACTGGTGATTTGTTCCTGTGGTCTTATCGCAACAGCCAGCCGGGACAGATCGTTTGGTCACAGTTGCTTGCGCTCACTGCCGCCCGTCGTCCCGTGCGGAAGCGGCCTTCAAGCGAACTCTGAAGGACGCGCTACAAATATAGAGCAGTTACAGGCGATACTGATGCATCTGACGCGTGCGATTTTCGCGATTCTTCCTGCTTTCCGGAAGAACCTGTCTAGCACCCGTCTAAATACAGCTTCGGTCTGGCCGAAGCGATGCGACGCAGTCGAGTAGTGGAGAAACACAAAGAAGCTGGTCATTGCCACTTCCGTAAAGCGAAACCAGGATAGGGGTGCGAACCAGGGAAAGGAAGGAACGGGCTGTTGTGGAAAGGGGCATTTGCTTAGGAGAAACGCATGCAGCAGACACTGGATGATCAATGTGTATTTGCTAGTGATGACCCTACGCAAGCAGCCCCTGTGTGATCATGCGCACGGTCGCTGCGCATACGTCTTCCGATTCTGCTGACATGTGTCACGCTTTGTTTCGTCACTGATGTGTCTAGTTAACATACGTGACAGATATGACGAAGTGGCATAATTATACGTGAGCTGACACATACAGGTACCTTGTCATAGAATTATTCCAGTGCAATGAGGCAACATGCATTTTTAAAGCTTGTTTCTTTGTTTGTTCTAAATGATCATATGAGAACTCACGTTTTCATATAGCGATTCTACGTATGACGTCCTATGGTTGTTGTAGCGATTTCAGAGACAAAACTGCCTGTAAATAAAGCCCCTATGCCATATTCTTTTACTAAATATAGTAGAGGCAGAAACAAATGGAAACATATTGTTCTATAGCGAAGCAGAACTTCGCGAGTTTACGCGTCGTACGCCAAAGCAGACACACATACACTATATATGTCAATAAAGCATGAACTCCGCAAGTGAAAGGTATACAAAAGGAAAACAAACAAGATTAACGGTGTCGAGAAGAATCAGGTCGCTCCATCCGAGCTAGAACGATCTGCGATAACTATAGACGCGAATGAATACGATAACCGGTGATGGCCGGAGAAAAGTCTGAGCCGTACTGATACGGGTAGAAAAGCTCTGAGAAATAAAAAAGTGAGATTATTTCGGCAGAGACAACCTAACAGTGGTGAATGTGCGGGCGTTGAATCCGAACGATCATTTTGTTAAGGTTCACTTACAAGGCAAGCTACCGGCGACCTTTTTGGTATCATTCGAGCAGAGGATGAACATTGAGCATGATTGAGAATGATTTTCGTTGGCCGCCTCAGTAGGTTACAAGCACAGTTATTGTAGAGGACAACAAAAAAGCTTTGCATGAGCTATATATCGCGTCAAAGGACTTTAATAAGGAATTTCTGTTTTTTCTTTTTAATTGGGAATTACAACGCCGTTCAAGGCCTTGCGTAGATTATTTACCTACTCTTAATAATTGAGTAGTTAAATGACGACCTACCATGTCGAACAAGCTGAAAAGGTGGTGGTCGGCCCTAACGATGCGTTGGGTAGTAGTGACCCCATTTAGCCGGTGAAACAGTGGACCGCGTCCAGGTAGGTCTTCGTAGAAGGTTGACCGGACGAGAAATATAGCGTATCTGCTCATAGAGAGATATTCGCTGCGTCTCTGCTACCTTGCGTTTTTGCTTTCGGCACTATTCATGGTGGGGTTAATACTTAGCCGTATCGCACAGAAGAATGGCAGAGGCAAGACATTACATTTTCATCGCTTCGTGGCCTTCATGTTAGGGTCTTACTAGTCTTTATGAACCACACCGTCCTTTGTTCTGTTTCTGTTGGCTTGTAGGACGAAAAAACAGCATTTACCTAATTGATCCTACGTTACGCTAGGAGGTTAGACGCAACGCAAAGATTCCAGCAGAAACAAAAGAGCCACTCGCACTAGTATTTCAAACAGTAGTCATAGTTTAGGAGTCTCTTATATTCGAAGACCTTTTCCGTTTTACCTCAATGTGTCAATCCTGGCTGGAATTGACTACACAACCGACTGCGTTCTCTGCTTCTCTGTTGGCTAACTATTCGTAATAGGCTCTGCAAAACGTGTGAAAAAAGCTGGCCTGTAACATCGGCTGGTATTGGGTACCTATCGGTAACGGATCGTATCACTATATATCAAACTGTAATTTAAGTCAATAGCCTAAAGTAGAGAGCACAGAACGCGGACTGTCAGTGTATAGGCCGTGTCTATTTAGAAAGCAAATGGGTGTACAAAGGCATTAGTGAATCGTTAGGATCGGACAGGCACTCCATCCTACTGAAAATATGGCCTATTCTACTACAAAATCATACGCTATAGATCGCAACTTTAGAAATAAGGCCTATGAAGGACGCCCCTTCTCGCTATACGCAACGTTATAATCAACGCTTCGTTTTTATTGTCTTCGGCCGTTTCTAGTACTCGTCGTTTTTATGTTTGAGTACGGTAAATATAAAACGAGTAGGTGGTAGGAGTGTGCTTTCTTTACCAGTTGCCAACAGACTCCTCTCTTGGGATTTTCTTACGGTGGCTGGATGGTAATGGACTAACGCCCATAGGGCCTACCGTTGATTCCGCTAAACCTGATTTGTTTTACCTAGTCGTCAATCCTGAAACGACATGGACCAAAACTTCCGACCCCTACCAATGCTATGTGCCACTTCGTATGAGCTACAGATACAAAACCTGACCAACGGCTTTAAGAAGGCAAATAGCCTTAAGAATAGCTACATACGCCGAACGTGCACACCCTTCTGTACATCTGCCCAAAAAATTAACATACCTGAACCGTTTGAACCTACATATGTGCTACTGCTCAGTTCTAATGCTTGCCTGCACGCAGGAACCAAGACCACGGACTAGTCGATGAACAGTCGAAAAAATAGGCAATGGGAAAAAACTATACGTACATATCCTGGGCGTTAATGGAATAAGTAAATAGGCAGAATTGCTATCCGTATAGTTACGATCCATTGGAAGCTACGCGACATTGCGTTCCGGGACGACATTTTTGGCTTATACGATTTTGCTGAGACGAGATCATTTGCGTTTTGGTATTTGTATCTCAACGACAGATGTCTTACGGAACAACAGTATGAATCATAGTACTACTGTTGTTAGCTCTCGGCTAACTAAGTTGCGTTCATTGTGATCGTGAATTTTGCAGGGCACGCCATGTCTGCTTTATGGCGCACACATAAAATTCCCTTATATGTTCGTATATAGAAAAACTAAACGAACCGGAGAAGCTAGGGCCTTATGTATTGTACTAGCAACAAAATTTATCGATGACCTATCAACTACGGTACGTTCAACATAGCAAAATTATGAAATTTTAGTAGCATACAAATATATTGAGATGCGTGGCGATCGTGTTGGTAAAACGATGGGAGGCGCGAAGCTCCAGAGGATCGAGCTGATACGATGATCGGGATAGTTTCAAAAGTATACTTTCTTCCCTATTTGTTGTTGATTTTGTTTTTGTGTAAACCAGCTAATTTCTACTCTGCATGATCATTTTATAAAACCGGTTAAATCAGCAGCTTTTGATTTAGGACCATCGCTTAGGTCTGTCTTCGCCTGCCATCGATCTAATTGCGACAACACTACGGAGGTGCAGCACTAAACTACGACCAATTCTCATATTTACGCGCTCTATAAATAAATATCACCAGGACTTTGCCCAAGATCCTGTGGGCATGTGTTCCTAGTTTGCTTTGGCCTCGATTTAAACTGAAAAAGCGATAAAGCTGTGCAGTAATAGTGCTGTATAATACCTTTGCTTGATCTAAAAATTAAGTTTTGAAGTTTCTCTCATCCTCTTACCATGCACATTTGTATAATTCTATAGATATTGACGAAGACATATATATTCATACAATATACACTACACGTATGTTCATAGGCGTGAACATGCCGAAATAGACATGTCTTTAACAGATAAAAACTAGTTATATCGCTAGCATACGGTTAACAACCGGTCGGTCAACCCATTTTATGCAGGGTGGAGAAGAAATTGAGGAAAAAATAACAAGCTCTGGCAACTGCATAAGTGTTAGACAGCTGCTCTCGCCGAAGAAGATACAGAGAGATACAAAGGGATGATTCATGGCCGAATTGGATGAGCTGCTGAACGAGTATCTTCGCTCTGCGCTGAGTTACTGAACCATTCATCCGAGCATTACGTAACGCATGTTGAGGTTGTAGGCATCGTTGTGCTTTCTGCATTGCTCAGGGCTCTGTTCCCAGCAGCAAAACCAAAGCTCCTGCTGTGGCCGAGGCTTGCTCTGTTTTTGTCCCCCTTCTTTTTCCTCTGTACATCTTTCCTTCTATAACAATTTTTTTCCTGTCCTTTCCGTTCGACAGCGCCTTCTTATCTGTAAAACGTATTATACACCACTAGCAGAACTAGGGTAGAAAGAGTAACCGTTGAACAGGCCCAAATAACGAGAAAGGGACACGTCCACATGTAATAACGGTAGCAAAAACAATAATTATGACGGAACATCTATCCACCAGTGTCAGCATCAATGGCCGTCAGTACTGGAAGGAAAAGGTAAAGGTATGCCCGACTAGTTCCTGTTGCGCGATCTGGTGATCGCGTGCATGGGTTGTGGAATATAAGAGAAAGCGAAGCGGCTAGAGTCATGTGGAAAAATCGTTAGATGCTTTCATATTTGAGAGACAACGAAAAATACATATGGAATAAAAAGACGAGAACAACAACAACAACAATAATAACGACAACAGCAGCAACAACAACAACAACACTAATTTAAGAAGTACGAGGAGAAAAGGTGTGCAGAAGAACTGCGACACATTTGATCCGAGCTGAATCTGAGAAACACACGCGATTTAAATAGCCGGAGGAGTAGTAACGATGGTCACTTGATACTTACGTGACATTTATCAGAGTACCTAGAGGTGGATTAAGAGAAAATGGGGCACACATACATACATTCATCTGTATGGGCTTAATAATAAGAAAATACGATAGCAGAAAGAAATATCGGGTGTGGGAAAGTATGTGTAAGTGTTCGTGAACTAAGTATTGATAACTTTGTAGAAAAGCCAGTAAAATCTCTGACATTACGCATATACTTAGATAGCCACACGTGTAATTATTGCCCTATACAACTGGCCAAACATACAGCCCAGATAGAGGTGTCGGTTGTGTACAAGACAGGCAGTCATGTAAAATTAAGATTAAGTAACTGTCCATTAAAACGACAGTCATTTATTTCATCATTAGAGATTAGTAGTAGACAGGTGTGCCAAATACACTTGCTTGATCTGGTGGACTAGCTCATTATCAGCAGTGCTTTTTATCTGCCAGTGCCGTCATGACGCGACGTCACGCTTATCCTCACTATGGCTGCACGCACGCTGTTACCCATATATTCCAGTAGAACAATATCACCAGTACCAGTCTTCTGCTATTTGATTGATAGCAAGCGAATACATCATCGATTGTCGCAATCAGACGAAGTCAGAGCTGAGCGCTCTCCTTTCTTCCTTTTAGTTCGGGCAGAATAACCGGAGCAGAAAAAAGGCCAGTTCACTCAGCGAATGCAAATTGTGAATGATCGTAAAGAAGCCGAAATGACTCGAACAGATTTACCTCAACTTCGTCACCCCCCGAGTATTTTCTCGGCTTTCTTTTTCGCTGTTTTATGTCAATGTGATCTGTACCAAAATGCAGCAGAAGACTTCGGCCGATTTAGGCAGTAAAATGTTGCGAAAAGCCAGAAGGGTACCTTAAGAGGCAGTTTTATAGAAGCTCGATTCAGTTATTCTTTCGAGGAAATTTCGAGATGGCTAAGCGCTTGCTAATATGAAGGCTGGTTAGTTCGCTAAGATGAACATCGGGGTTCACTGTTAGCCAAATTTTTGCAAGTAAAGAGACCAAGCGAAGATCTCGCTTACCAGGTATCATGAACAAGCTATCATTACAAGGTATCAAGAACGTCAGTACGCCACGATCACACCCTGGCATCGAACCAAGTTGACATATATAGTTCATGTTAACTAGTTAGAAACAGTAGCTTTCTGACGCGCTGCGTCATTGTTTTTTCAACACAATTTCGTTTTGAGCGCGGTGGACATACTGACAAATGGAGTTCAACATTGAAAATAGGCTCTGTTTTGACTTGAGCCTATCGTCGAACAGCGTATAACGACACTCATCAAATGTATTACAGTTAATTGGGTTGTTCAGTGCAGGCGTACATTACAGGGCATTGGCATGCCCTGGTACGTGTGTTCTAATGTCTGCGCAAGTCTTTATATAAACTCGTACTGGTGTAGACTAGACGATGTGAACTGGGTAGGGGCACGATGAGCACGCTGTTAACGTAACGTGCACGTGTATCGGCCACTCAACATAGGTTCAGGCCCCACAACCAGCGGTAGTTAAATAATTCGATGTAGCCAACGTCGCTAATAGCACAAGTAAAGGCACTAGTAGCAGCTGCGACAAGCTTCGACTCTTGAGAGTGCATAGCAGTTTATTAGAATTCCTTACAACAGCTAACTACCGTTGCTTTCAAGACTAAATGGTATGAGAGACAGGACTGGGCGGCTGGGACCCGAATGGCTTAACTCGCTCGGGAATCCATAAATAGTGAGCGACTTTGGCAGTAGCAAGAGAGCAAAAGGAAAAGACCTAAACAAACGCGGGAGCCGTCCTTTTTTATTGATATTAATTACGTTGTGTCAGATTGCTTGAGTAGCCGCTTCTGCCATCGCTGTTATTGGGACCCGCCTGAACGACTCCAATGGCGGTCCCTCGTCCCGGGGTAGCCCAATGACTAGTCGTTGGTTCGCTCTAGGCGTTGGCAGCAGATAAGGGAAAGTTAGGGTAGGTGTGAGGTAGCGCGTGCCATCGAACGATGGGGTTCATGGGAATGATGGCGATCGGCGGCGAGGCTGGTAGAAAGCCCACTTCGAAGGCCAAAATAGGTTTCGAATTTCGGTCTTTGCTGGAGCTGTTGGCGGCCGATCAGGAACGGTGGCTTAAAGCAATAGCAGCAGTAGCGGCAGTGGTGCATAAACATAGTCAGGAATCAGAAACCAGGACTGAAGCTAGAGGCCGAAAGATAATCTGGTAGTTGACTTTCGCCGGCCGACCAGAAGGCAGGACAGTAGGGCAGGAGGTAATAGTTGTGACATACGTTTTTGAGAGCGAATAGGGACGTGCTGATTGATGACAGCGGTAGATGGATGAAGCGTACGGATACAAAGAAAATGGTTACGAGGGCAATACGAAGCGGACCTTAGAGCTGCTGAGAAAAGAGCACTCAAGTTTACCGAGAGTCTAACTGGTGGACGGGTGTCAGAAACCTTTTTTTAAGACAATACTGCAGACACGGACGTCTCTGGTAAAAAATCTGGCTTTTGGGAGTTGTCTTGCAGAATTAACGTTAGCTCAGCTGAAGGCCGGGACTAAAGGTAATTCTAGGGCTGGCCATAACACGTAGTTATGGCCAGCCCTAGAATAGCTGCACCCTGTTCTAGCAATTGTAGGCACTACAATAGAATAATAATCTTCTTACAGGCGTTTGAGCCAATGAACAAGGCAGTGAACATGAGGACACAGGCAAAGTAAATAGACCACGTTTGTAGTTCTGTCTGCAAAGTTTCTGCTACATAGAATTTGTGCAATTATGATCCCTTTATATAATCAAAAGAGGTGAGATCGATTACCTAGGCATGCCCTGTGATCACGAACACTTTTCACAATAAAATAACTTCATCTAGATGGATGGTAGTGCCATGTTTATAGAGTGATCTATGATGCTTAATGATGATAATCTGAGTGCGGAGTGATCTTGCGTCCGCTGGTGGCATGAAATGTTACTGTTAGAAAAGTTCCTTACTAGAATTAGCCACTTTTCGATATTTGGGCATTTGCCCCATTTACAGTGCGCTACTTTTTGTAGTAACATTGATGTCTCCGAGAGCCTCGAACCCGAGTATGTATGGTGACGATTCCGCTATGTTTAATTTACCCTTCCATCAGGTTGCGACGGCAGGCACTTCCGAGGACCTCATTTCACAGCGTACGACTAAAACACGTGTGAACGCCTAATAAGATAGCAGTAGATTTGTTTATTGTTATGGGAGCTCGTCGTTATGGTCACGGAGCTGGCTGTGGTCGTTTTCTCCGTTTCGCCTATCTGCGACAACTGCTTTTTCTATTGTTGACAGAGATGTCGAGCCAGACAATGCACTTGAAAAGCTCACCATACAAATGCCATTTTTCTTTGGAAACAACAATGGCACCTTTGGGTAAAAAAGGTGCTACTCGCGGCAGCTATACCCCCTGTGGGAGCCTGTTGCTAGCTAGCTAGCTAGCACGCGTCCCCTGGTAACGCTGCCCTACGGGCAATAATAGTCGACACAAAGTTTCTAGACCCTGCTGGGGCTAGTGGCAGAGCAAAAACGCGGAGTCACTGTACGCCAGTGGCGTCGGGTACACGATAACAAGCAAGTTACACGCCGAATACAAATAAAGTATAGCTGGATGTGAAACCGTCAACAGCGCTGGAGCTTCGATTCTCTGTCGGTCCGTCGGCGAAATCATATAATGACCCAGGCCTTTAGACCTGGTCAAATCATCTTTTCGTTTTCCGATGCACTGCAAATGGTTTGCGTGAGAGGATCAGAATCGCAAACAGCACTGCTATTTATATGCGAATTGTTTCGAAAATAGGATACCGTCCAACACGTCCAGCGTCCTGTAAGTTATATCCTGATCAATTAGCTACGCTGCTTTAAAGTTATGATCTTCACAATCGATCACTTCGTAAGGTAATCGTACGAGCACTCTCAGAGTACTACTGCTGGTTCAATCCGTTGTTACTACTCGTTTTCCCTATGGTGCATTAAGGCTATATTGAAATTTGACTGACATCGTTGTTTTACATGACGAAAAATTAGCAAATGATTACATTTGCTTCGAGGGCTTATATCCATATAGGCCGTGATTTAGGTCGGCAAAACCGGTCGAGTACGCTGTCCTCCATCATACCGTAAGCTATTGCATGTTATACAACCCAATTTGGCTTCAACTTGATATAGTAAAAGATGTTACCGTTATTCTATTGATTTATACCTTAAAATCTACCTAACACTTTACTAGTAGCGAAGGCAAAGCCGTTGATAGAAGAACTTGAGAGATCTTGTGCAAATAGAGTATGAAATATCCTAATAACGAATTGTATTTGGGGATGCAACTGCACTCCAACACAGCCATATGCGGACCGAAATTCGCACGGCCATGTTCAGTGTGGAGGTAAGTTCTGCCTGAGTGTGCAAAGAGGTTTACGTAGAATCGAACTACTAGGCGGTCATGAGAAGCAAATTATTGCAAGGCTGCACCTTGCCCAGTTGGGGTTCATTGAGCGCGCATACTTTATGATTTACTTGGCTATCGTAGACTGCGTCTGGGCTTCTATTGTACCCTCATGTCTGCTTGCACATGCTCATAGTCATCGACATAGTAATGTTTCCGGCTTCACATGGCTTCGTTTCGATACATGTCGTGCTCTCGCAGTGTCAACGTTCTAGATAGTTCCGTTTAGCTTGGATTAGTCTTGAATGGGCAGTTGGCATTTTGGGTAGATCGCCATGCCAAACATCGAGCAGTCTCCTTCGTGCTCTCATGCGCGCTTCCAGCAGTTGGCAAAATTGTGTCAGCCTACCCAAGGATGAAGCCTCGGACGGGCATTCGGGTCGGTCCAGTTCCACCGTACCCTAATTGGGTCTGCTAATGTCCGTTTGAAAGTACCCGAACTTAGCTATTTGCCACTGTGTCGACTACAGTGAGAGTACCTAATGGCTCAGCCAGATTAGTGTTATTGGGTTGTTTCCATGATACACTGACAGCCAATACAGACTGGTGACTGCTTTCTGTGACCCAGCAACCCCATTCGACGGATGCATTTACACATAATTATGTTATGAACGGGTTGATCGAATCGATCGAGCGCGGCCGCGGTACGGCCTTCCGAGAAGAAACAACAGAAGCAACTTTGAGATATTGGAGCGCTGGAACAAAGCTGGCTTTGAAGCAGGAATCTATCTGTAGAAACGGTTCGTTCTATTTGTCTCCTTGGCGTCCTCGGTCGTTCTCAACTGATACAGCATATTAGCTATTCCTAGAGCTCTTTGGTAGGGTTTCCTTAATTTTCGGTAGGCTGTGCTTGTACCCTTGTTTTTTTCCGAGCTCTACAATACACCACGTTGCTTCAATGCGTATCTCTGTGTTGGTATGTAAGTGTTAGACGACCGCGGTACAGGCAAAGGCGACGAAGCTAACCTACGCGATACGTGGAAACTCCAGCTGGTTTGCTGACTGTATGGTCAATCCCCAAGCTGCCTGGTTGTCGGCTGACTGGGCAGTAGTAGCCGTAGCTGAAATCCCTCTCTGATTTTCGCTATGCTCGCAAAAGCAGTCGCTCAGTAACAGCGTATCCTTTTCTTCTTTCTTTTCGTTTATCTGCTATCTCTCGCTGCTGTCACCTTTACGAGTGTCCATCGCGTAACTTCGCCTTGTCTAGAAAACGTGCCAACATTCCTGGACTAATTTAGCCGTGCGTGTTCGCGCGATCTCTGGTAGCTTACCAACTCCTTGTCAGACGCTCAGTCGGTTAGCCACTTGCTGTTTAAAATTTTGTGGAGGTCTTGTTCTCAGCGAAGACCTTGTTTTCATAGGTTACCAACGATGCGTCTGTTTGTTGGCCATCGTCGACAGTGTCTGACGCAGAGACTGACATTTTTTGGTGCCTTGTCGTTGTTCCCGCCTTTCGTTGCGGTCCTCATTGTCGTCATTCATGACATCCATAGAGGGATATCAGCTGTAAATGGTGGAATAGGAAATGGCAAGAAACTGACCGTCAGCCAGCAACGTAAAGCAGCGCAATTTGTCCAGTTTGGCAATTTTAGCACCCACCGGCCAACGAACGCCAAGAATTGGTGTGGGTGAACACATGGCCGTCGCATAGTCTCAGGCATAAAGCACAGCATCCGCTGGTTTGTCGTTGTTGTCAGGAAGAAACCTGGTCTCCTACTTCTCGAGCAAGACCTATGCCAGATTAGCCAGGGCTGCTGGTTGTGCAAAGAAACGTCGTATAAAGTAGACCGTAAACTATTTTTCCTTCGAGGGCTGGCTTTTTGAAATATTCTGCCGAGTAGAGCAGTAAAGAGCCGAAATGATGTAGCAGGGTTAGGTAGGACAACGAGGAATTAATTATCGCTTTTCCCTTTTTTTGCCATAAAAAATAACGAGCGCTGTTGCGGAAACGCAGAATTGCTGGTCGCTAAGTCACGAAAAATGATACGTGCCACAGACAACGAAGGCATCTCAATGACGACACGACTAATGACGTATCGTTTGTTACGTACCGAATGAGGGTTTGCAAAGGAATCAACCAGGGTCATCAGTGCGAAACGATTTGCATATTCCACCTCGATATCAGCGGGTTTATCGGCTCCATGTCTTTAGACCACGATACCACAGAACTGAAATAGAATAAGCTTTCCTGCTGTGTATGGCACTAGTGCACATAATGATGACAGCTAATGCATGCCGCAGCTTTTACATGCTCCGAATTGCTATCGAACTGGTGCAGAAGCGCCTTCTGCTTCGCAACTCGGCCAGCTAAAAATCGGCCGCTAATCTTAATGAAACGACCCAGTTTTGACACAGTAAACGCTCAATACGGTATCGATCTTGTTAATATTCTACAAGTACGCATGTGCACTACTTGAAAAAATTACTTCTGCCACTCCAACGCGCGCACTCACTCGCTTCAAGCAGACTGCATACGATATGTCCGGTCGCTTCAAATGATGATGGAAACAACATGAATATATTAGGGGAAGAGATACCTACCTGTGCACTGCCATATGCCGAAAAGGCGACACCTTAAAGAAATCGTGGTAATGTAGTGCAGAGACGACCTCGCTTGAAATATCGGCGATTTCCAGAAACACGAGCGCTGGTATATGGAACCTTGGCCTCGACTGTGTTACTCCTTTCCCTTAGCTAAGCCATTACACCAAGTATCTGTTAAAAATATCCCAATGAATCCTTGTGACCCACCCTTGCGTCGTCGCACGTTGTAAGACAGCGTGTGCAAGAAGTCCGAAACAGCTGCAGCGGCCCTCAGTTTCAGCCTGTGTGGTTGTTACCACGCTACGTCGGCTGACAGTCGTATTGTTACAGAGCTTTTCCTTGTAAAGGGTCATGGGCCTTGAGACTAAGTGCCCATCTGCCTCCTCATACCTAGCTAACTTATGAGCGGGGGACGTCAGCGGGCTGGGTATGAAGCTGGATCCTGCAGTGGTGAAGGTCATGAAGTATTTTGGTCTCGGACTGGTCTTTGCTGTTCAGCAGAGCTCTAGCTCAGTTTGGCAGAAGACAAACTATAATACCGATGGGCGGGACTTGTTTAGTGTGAGGGCAGAAGCACTTTCAGCTTTGGGAGGTGTTAGAGGTTTGGGGTATTAGAGATCCGCTGCTGGGGCTGTTCAAAGCAAATGGAAAGATGCTTGAGGGATAAAGATAGTAACTTTGCGCATATACATAGCATATACGCACATGTAAGTAGCCAAGTAAGTACAGTCCAGTCCTTCTTCTGTGAAAAGAGGCATCCACTGCCAGCATTGTAGTCAGCTGAAGCTGACTAGTCAGCCAGCTTCGTAGTTAAGGGGTAGCTTCGCGCGGGAAGTGCATCCTGACTGGCAACGTGTGCAGAGAATATCGTCGCGGCCCATAGATACATGACTGACTACTGCGAAAACTGCTTGTCGATCCGCAGCAGCAAGGACCATGTTCTTTAGTGAGAAAAGGCTTCGCCTCCGCATTCTGCCAGAAGCAGCAGCAGTAGCAGCAGCACTTGTCAGCGAAAAGGACAAACGGCTAACAGAAGACAACAAAAGGGAAAAGGCCATAGAATGGGCCGCCGCTCCATCACAGGCTGGCGCTTGCGGTAGGAGCAGCAGCTCATACAACTGCTTAGTAAAATCTGCCTAGCCTGTTGAAGATGTTGCTCGCTCATGACTATAAGACTTTTCTTCAAACAGCGACCGTGAAGAGCATAAAATCGAGTGATGCAATTGAGTGAAAAACTCCACCGAATCTTAGCGCATTTATGTATTAATTATCTGTGACCCGTCGAACAACAGCAATTGATTGTAGTAATCATAGAACGAACGAGTGCGCCATAAAGTGCTTTAAGTAACAATTCGCTTGGCTGCTAGGTGCACGCCGCTGCTCTTGTGCTTGTGCTGTGTTATGATTTGAACGATAGGCCGCTTTTGCACAGCGTTTCGCGGATGATGTACACTTAGGTGAGGGGCAAACCTGCGAAAAAAGACGCTCATGATGGATAGATAAACAGCGGTTTGGTGGGGTTTGTGGGACCAATTAAACAAACTAAAACTTGTTTTAGTAACACTCGAGTTATGCATAGAATATGTTTCTATTGTTAACTAAGATACGAAGGTGCCAGCTAGAAAAAGAATAGCATTGCTAACCGTACCTAAGCGCTGAAGTTGCTTAAAGTACTTTTTGCAATGAAAACGGCAATGGATAGCAAATTTCCTCTTATTGAAATGATGGATTCCATGAAACTCAAATTGACCTATAAGTGAAAAGGGTAGTTTCGATCAGGATGCACAGCTTGGCCTGTCAGGCTAGGCTGGTGTTTGTACATCAGATCGCTACCACTATGTTGTTATAGACAAATGGAGTTTATTTCTCACAAAGAGTTTTAATTAAAGAGGACTCCTACAGCTTGTTTCTTAACGGCTGTGTGTTTGAAAGTATCCTAATTCGAGAGTGCGTTTTCATACAGATGTGCTATATAGGGGCGAAAGTCTGTCGCATACTAATAAGAGGTCTTCTTATAGGGCATATGTGCCTGAGTTTATCCAAATTAGTTGCACTTATTCACTAGTAATTCTCGTATGGACGTTTCTATCCTATGGAAAGCGAACGTTCTCTCTATGATTAGTATATCGAATGCGTCAGTCATATAGCTTGAGTTTCAATCGGCTAGGGGTTCTTTTCAGCAATGAACTGCACACCACTGCACCTTAATATTGAGAGGTGTATCTTATCAAAGAATGCCTTTGAATTTGGCGCGCATCCACTATAAGGCTTAGTCCGGCTAAAATTTTGCTGTTAATTAACTTCGGCTGCGTTGCGTGCGACAAGTAAGTCAAACAAAGTTCCGTCATCTTACTTGATCTGGCTGCGCCAAGAGCGGAGTACGACAAATCAAAGCTGGGCTTATCCGTCGCTTGCGGCTTGTCTGGCCATTTGCGCTACTTGGGCTCGCTCGAAATGAGCGTCTCTGTCAGTCGTTTGCTGCATATGAAAGGGCCAAGGAAAAACCACTTGTTTTTGTTCCGTCCGAGTTTCCAGTTTCACTGCTTGAGATGCACGAGGACAGGTTTCTCGATATGCGACCTTAATGAAAAAAAAAATACACGAAAAGAGCGAAACTCATGTAGCAGAGTTAGAACAACCTCATGTCTAATTGGTATGCTAAACGACTTCGCTACATGGAGGTGGGTTGTATTGATGCCAACTCCAAAGCAAAGATTTTCTGTTTGAGTCACTGAAAGGATGCGTATGCAAGGGCGGCCTACACTTCTATGGTAATCTTTGGCTATCGTTCCCCTACCCTCTTCCGCCAAGCTGTTCTTTAATCGCGGTACAAGTATCATTTATCCATTTACGAGCAATCCTTCGCTACTCCAGTCGCTCAGTGGTTGGTAACGACAGTAAGGAGACGACAAGTGAGGACCGGATACAGGGTCCAAATAGCTAGGACCTTCAATATCTCCTCTGGTTGAGTAAACGGTTCAACCCGGTCAACTAAATTATATATACGTGATTATTCAACTTTGGTTTCAAAGCTGCAACTCTCTTTTGATTTGTTATCTGTCACTTAAGAAAATTGTAACTTAGGGTAAGTACTAAACAAACAACGGCATGTTGTTTGTTTGCCATGTCAATAATCTTGCTCAAAATGAGAGAAAACTGCCCAGACAATCGCTTGTTCAAGGAATATAGGAAGCTTAGTGTCATTCTTTCGATCTTACTGTCGCTGTAGTTCACCTTTTTGGTCTAATAGGTGATAAGTATATTACAGATCGATACACTTAAACAAAGGTAATTTTTTTTCCAGAGAGACACCTATCACGAAACGTTTGCCATGCAGCCAGATTCGGTCTGTTCTCTACTCCATAAATACCTACGTATACAAACAGTATATTTTTTTCTTAGTTTGTATCCAAAAGATAGACTTTTGCTGACTTGGGTTGTGTTTCTGAGACTACCACCCTTAGAGCCCGAACCACAGCAGAGTCCCGGCCTTTCTCGCTAAATCGCTCAAATGGCAAACAGACACTAATTGCTAACGTCGGGGAAAATAGTGGTACACTTCTCTCGTTAAAATGAGGCGTTCGAGTGCTGCATGAGACAGAGCAACAAGAGTACTTATATAAAGTCTCACGTGATAAGTACTTTTCAAGCTGAAGCAATTGAAGTATAAAGTCCAGAGCGACATTTCCCTTCACAACAAAACGATGACAGGCTTCGTTGATTTTTCAGCTCATGGTCTATGCGGAAGAAATTCAACAGATAAAGTTGCTTATAGTAAACCGCGTATTGCTCAGATCCATTTCACTCGTCCATTGGACGAATTGCTATTTTGACAAAAATCATCGTCATCATTTAAAGCGGATGAACGCGCGGTTTATTTACATCACAAAGAACGTGCTGATCACAAAGAACGATGTTGATTCGTCTATGTGTTACAGTAGCCATTTTAATGCACAGAACCATAAAAACAAGGCATATGTATATACAGTTTATGGAAGAAGAGGGAACAGAACAGATATGAACGTAATTAGAATTAAGCGAAGCAGGTATTTTTTAATCATAAAGAAAAAAATGTTTTTTTTAATTTTATGCTCATTTTTCGCACACATTCATACGACAGGCGGCGATGCCCAGGCTTAAATCGACTTTCGTGTGACGTAAATATGGATGATTCTTATATATTCACTTACACCTGGACTTGCAAATTTCAGATCGTAGGATCATTTTTTTATCAATAAGCATCAACGACTGACTTCAAAGTTGATATAGGCTAGAAGTGCAATATAGTATTAAATGTTGTGATTCATTCCGCTGATGTCAAATCCTCTTAAAACTCAAAAAATCTTAAAGTAGAAAAACACCTCTCACATCACTCAGGCAGGAGATCGTTATACTGTAAAGTTGTGATATGCATTCATCCTTATCGTCCATTGTTAACTGCCAACAAATGGCTGTTGGCTATAACACCTGCTGTAGTCATTGATTGTTGTTGGCGCCATCGTCTAGAAATAACACTTTCCTTATCCACAGCTGTTTTGAGTGCGTCGTTGGCGGTACCTGTAGCATCAGCCTGTCAAGCAAAGACTTAGCCGTCCAACGTCGTGACATTCAAAAGTAATTTCCTCATCAGAATCGAAAGACTCATGGCACACGTATTTGCAGATTTTACAACAGGTTCTTTATGACAGCGCATAACGCACTGCTGTTGTTTATGAAGTCACGTATTGAATATAAAGAGGAACGTTTTCTCCGATCGTTGGGGTGAAGTACTATAGAACAGATTGCGAGTGCATGGCGCGACCAATCAACGTTGTACTGTTCATAGGCATAGACTGCTATATGGAATCAATAGATCTGTGGAAGCGACTCGCAGTATAATGCAGGTCGCCGCGGTATCGGTTTAGCATTTCGAACGGGGGAAATAATTGTTGAGCTTGCGGTACGTTACTGCTGCTGCCGTCCTTGCTTTAACGGCAGAGTTGCGTCGTTAGTATTTGGAAAAGTCCCGCCAGGACTTCTTGTTGCCCGTGACGTATGTTGCCTACGCTGTGCATACGTATGTCGAAAGGTGTTCCTGTCAAAAAAAAACTCCATGTAATTGTCAACATCAACGCTATCGGAATCACTATGATCGCTGAAACGTTACGGGGCCTAACAGCAAGCGACAATGCTGCAAGAGTCAGATGCAGCTAGTTCATGTTGGACGCGCGTTACGTATAGGCTTGTATAAACGCAATAACTGATACAACAATCTTACCTGAACACGGGCGTCTGATTGATGTAACCACACCGTGTGAGTTACGTTCGTCTGATATGTTTTGTCTATCTTAAGCTAGATGTTAATGGGATACCCTGCTAGAATGTATTCAAACTGTCACTTAATAGAAAGTTTTCAGATTCGTGCGCACTGGATATTTACGTTATTACCATTTCATTCATTCTATAGAACTATGACTTCTGTGACGGAAGTCTTTCATTTGTACGGTTTGCTCACTTTCGTACATAGCCATATGGAGATCGCTAGCGAGAACTGGTTAGTAACTCTTCGCTTATAAGTAGGTCAACGTCATGTCCCGGTCGAGGTTTTATTTGTCTCTTGAGCTTTAGAGGGACTTCACTATACTACAGATCAGAATCTCGATTCACCTGGCCGCTTACAATCTCGCCCTTAGCTCTCGACCTCGGACTAACTAACACGAACTCGACCATCTGAATAAGTGCAAGCATATAATGTAGAATACATTGAGAGTGAGATCACGCTGTAAACTGATGGATAAGGTTATCCGTAATTTTATAGACACGCCTGTTAGGTTGGCGAAAAGCGGCTACCACTGATACCTCGAATATATTTCCTTTCCCCCTTCGAGAGATCCTACAACCTGTAGACACTGTGACCACCCTTAAAATAGTCGTAAAGATAGCCTGCTTCTCTAAGATAACAAATTGCCGTTAAGGTAAACACTTAGGACTAAGATTCAGGACGATGATGGAACCTTCGTTGCATAGAAATTTGTCATTTCGTTGACACTAATAGGAAGTTAAAATTAGCTTCAAGAAAGTGAACTTTTTATGGAATAAGTTTCTGTAATTTTTACAATTCTTTGCCAATGGACACCGGACACAATGTCGCGTGGCTGCAAGTAATGAAAGAGGCAGACCCAAGGTTCGGTATTCATACTGTGCATATGATTAAAAAGTTATAGAGAGTTTCCAAAGTGGGACCTGTATAGTTTTCTTGTATTGTCTTACATGGTCTCGCGATAGCAGCCTGCAACAACGTTGACTAGCAGTCGAAGCAGAAAGGAAAAGGCTAACAATAAGGTGGATAAGGTACCTTGAGTTAGGCTGAAAAAGCATGCTACTAGTAAAATTAAGTTTTTTAAGGATTCGTTCATCTAATAACATAGGTATGCTCTGTTTGCAGTCTCGTATCTTTGAGCTTCGGCTAGCTAGAATCATTTCTATCTGTCCAAGCACAAATCCACTCCCCAACGCAATCTGCAACCCCTCCAGATTACCTTGATGGCCGGTCAATACCTCCTGATGTCTCTAGCTTCGTCAGACCACAATATTGTACCAAGTTCGATTGTATGATGGGTAAATAATTCATCCTGTTGGGCGTCGTTCATATACTTAAACAAACAATAACTTTTTTTATTTAAATACAGTGTGTCATAACATTATTGTACGGCATTATGGAAATTAGAGTAGTATCACTTCGCCAGAAAACCTATGGCTCAAATCATCGATACGTATAAATCTGATAAATATTAGCTCGTTTCACGTACAAATATTTAAAATACACTTTTGTCATTAGCATTATAGACACTTTAATATCGCCTTCAGAAAATTCGATTTTTTTTGAAAGATATGATACTTTTGTCTAATTATTTTTCCTGCTACAGCCTATTTAAAATCCGTGTAATTTTGTTCTTGATTTTAGTATCTAAAGTTTTAGAAAAATTGTTTTTTGTGGAAGTTGCTTTTATTCTTCCAAGCTCAAATCTCAAATCTCGTCGAAACGTTTATAGCAAGCTACTTTTACTTTTTCTAT
The DNA here is from genome assembly GCF_002532875.2 of Varroa jacobsoni. Lineage (NCBI taxonomy): Eukaryota > Metazoa > Arthropoda > Arachnida > Mesostigmata > Varroidae > Varroa > Varroa jacobsoni. The sequence continues at coordinate 27,946 of NW_019212966.1, read as the reverse complement.
GTTAAAAAAGACAAAAGTTATTCTTGCTTCATCTTCTCTATGTTGTTTCTATTGTCATTACGGTATTTCGGTAAACCAATCGCGTTAATCTCAGATATCTTAGAATGAGAACGATTTGGTGACGCTGGTCGGCGCCCATATGATGACGAAGACGACTGCACGACACGAGTCACCTGTCCTCACACAACCGGATCACTTCTCGGCCCCACGTACGACATTGTGGGCAAAGAGTGGTCTGGAAATTAAACAAGAGATAAGAAATACCTCAGGATACAAAAATAGGCTCATTGAGCCCATTGAGAACTGGTGCAGCCGGTAGTGCCTCCATTTTCCCTAGCGTTGCCTTCAGTAGCTGCACATTTCACGCTTTTCCCTTTCAGCATCTACGTATAGTCCTGTAGTCTAATGCCTTCAGAACAAGACGGCTCTCCGATGCCCCAAAGTCCTCTACCACCTACAGCCTGCTGGTATTAAATATTGCGCTGCATTTCAACCGATTTTTTGTAGAGAGTTAGGTTATTTGATCTGCATGTAGAAATAGTACAATAATAGCGTGAAATCGGAAGTGGTCTAGGCGGTCGCAGGACGTACCGGCAGATAGAAAGGCCGTAAAGATGTAACTGGGTAGATTGTTTATGATACCCGTTACGGCGGCCGTCGTGAAAGCAAATGCTTTTCTAGATTTCTCATTAAGACGGTGGTCATATATTTCCTTAGGAATTCAACCTTTGAAATGCTCATGATCGAAATTAATTTTAATTTCCTTTTTGAAAGAATAACTTAGCAGCTCGAAGGACTTTAAAGCAGCAGGAACGAAATGGCAGGAGTCTAGTACTTCCTTTGTTGAATTGTAGTCTACAAAGAACCATCAGGTAGGATCATGGGGGCAATCAAGGCTTGATAGCCATTTTCGAGCTCTAAATTGCATATTATTACTATTGCATGAACGCCTAAGCGAAGTGACAATGAGCTTCGATTAGTTGGCCAGTTGAAAGCTGGAACAAGCATACATTCAGCTTATGTAATACAAATATGTCTTTTTGCATGACTTTGTGGAGATATATCTAATCAATGCCTACGTAGTTTCTTCATATTTCTGTCCAGTAGAGGTTCGTTCCATATTGAATATGTCTTGTTTAATTCACGTTCAAGCTTTTCGCTATTCGACAGTTTTTCTTACTTCTAAGGAAGTACTGCCGTTAACAGTCATCTGCCTGGTTTAGTCTCCATTCTAATACATTTCTCTCTCTTTCTAAATTCCATTCAAGCAAAGTGATCTTTTTCTTTCTCATTGCACTAATCCATTGTCGGCAAACACCATATATCGAATCCAGTGGTTACTGGCGTCTTACTGGCCTACCAAGGTAACTTGTGTCCCATTTCTTGTTAAATATATCAAACCCTCAGTTCTTCCAAAATTGGTTCAGCTACCCGAAGGCGCTGGAGGTGTAGAGGACAGAGAAAAAAAGAAGCTGATCTTTCTGAGTTTCCGTGGTTTTCTGAGTTCGGAGTCTGATATAGAACAGAGACTACTAGTTGGCATAACCATGAACTGTTGGTAATTGATAGGAGTCACACCGGTAGATTCAAAGGCCACTTATTTTAGTGTAGTAGTCCGCCAGTCGAGCTGCTCGCGTTGTCTGAGCGACGGACTTGCATTCGGCCCGGAAGCCCTCTGTGTAAGTAGTCCCTAATGCAAGAAAGGCTCTCAATGGCCGAACGGGCTTTCGGTGTTCCGCCAGAACACTACATTGCCTTTAGCTTCGAGATTTTTCTATCTTATGGCCTATGCCCCTAGGACTGCTCGGCACAGCTTCGGACCGTCGTTTTGGTTCCCATCACTTTATATCGTGTTGTTGTGTTCGAGAAGACGACGATAGTCCAGTATTGACTTTTTACAAGGCGCAGTTTAGCTTGCACGTTTGGTAGGATAGTAGCCATAGGAGTAGAAGGATTCTGTCCAGGCTGGAAGGGTAGCTAAAGTCTAAGAACAAATGTGCACGTACTTTACGGTCTAAAAGTAGATGGTTCGGATCGAACGTGGGTTTAAATCCCATCGGCTATACAATATATTAATCAACGATCTATGTCTTCCGACATAAATTGCTTGAAAATAAACACTAGGTTTCGAACGCTTAAACGTTGCTCTACTTTCCATAGCATTATATATATATATATATATATATATATATATAGAGAGAGAGAGAGAGAGAGAGAGAGAGAGAGAACCAGCAAAAATAACGCAATAGTAATAGGTACTAAGGTATAATACAATGTTTATAGGTATTCAGCGGTGTACGTATTAAAATTCCGAAAAAGATAAGCTAGGAGTATTATTATAAGCTTAAGTTAAGTTACTTATTACTCGAACAATTAGCTCCTTGATGTTAGATATAATATAATTGACACAAAAACAGATGAGCGGGTAAACGGACAAAACTTTACCAAGATTCTGCACATAAAACTGGATTTATTAATAAAACTTGACTTACTCATGTTAACGAAAGGTTTATTTTTATTGATTTAAATACAAACGTATAACATGTGAATAGCTCTGGTTACTCCAAGGCTTGCTAAAAGCACCAGCGGATTCTGACATCCATCTACATATATAATATAAGTCGCAACACACCTTTGCGTGCGGAAGAAGATGAACTGACATATGGTCCTGAAACTATTGAAAGCGCCCATAATTTCATACTTCTAAATGGCTGAGCCATTGTATTTCTACAGCTGATCCATTGAATTCAAAGGGTGTTTCCAGAAAGCAGTCCTAGAGAAAACGTAGATAGTCCGAACATCTTCATCAAAAATATATAGGACACTGTTAGGAGGCAAAAAAAACCATATATGAATGATACGGATAACACGTGTATATATGGCCGGTGAAAGTAGCAATAACTTATCAATTGTTGCTACATCTGCATTCGAGCATGTTAACTGTAATCTGGCGATGAAACAGACGACTCAGTCAGCTACGTTTAACGTAGCATTTGCTTAATATTATTTGGCTTAGCTGAGATTTACGGCGTGTTGCAACTGTTGTCTGCTGTCTCTCAGCACTTCGGCGTTAGTCAGGGCTAACTATAAACGCCTGCGCGTTTATTCAGCGGAACCCGTTGCGTCACAGCGATCTTCAGAGACCATCCGGCCCCAGACAAGTTCCCCTAATGCAAGGACACGTTTGTGATTTAAAGGAAAAGCCGATTTCAAATCTCGCAAGCGAATCGACCATAGAACTCCACTCAGAAAAGTCTAATACTCTGTTATTGTTCTTTTAGATTTGAGGCGGATGACAATACAGAGATGTAAGCTTTCGATTTGTGCCCTTCGAAACCGCTGTGATTTGCCACGTGTAACCGGTACATAGAATGCAAAAATATCCCCTAACGATAGTTTAAATTGCCTGCTACCAGTCGTATTGCATCAACTAATGTAGGGAAACTAACGTAAAAGGGAAGCAAAAAAAAGGGCTTACTAAATTGGAGAACCGCATCGAAGGTCTTTATACAATTACAAAAGGACGCTTAGAATAGTAGCATGCTTGCCAGTAAAAAGAGGATTATCATCTAAAAATGGCCAATCCTATAGACTTAACATCTACTTTAGGCCTTTCTGGCTCGGCCAGTCTGCCTTCAGGGAAGATATAGATCACCAACAAATAAGAATTTATTCAATTATGTAATTCTTTGGCAAAATTCCTATTCGATTCAGTTTAAGAGACGGTGACCCTGGACGAACAAAAAAATGCCCACACAACCCCGCTTTATTGAAAACTGGTTATTTTCTATCTTTTTTTTTAAGAAAGCGAAAAGTTCCGCAGACGTCATTGCAATAAGAGTTTTCAGTAAGTTAGTTTTTGATAGGCCAAATGCTTGACGTCTAGGTGTTTGTAATATATTAACCCACAAATTGATTAACGGACTTACTTGCATATATGGGCACACCGATGCTATCATATGGTTCTACTATGTAACTGGCCGTGTGCGGGCATCGATGTTTACGATATCAACGACATAACACCAACGAAGGCTAAAACCCGTAAATATAGCTATAGCGTATTATCTAGAATACTACTGAGACCGCGTTTAATCAATTGACCGACCTCATACATGTGACTTCAAAGAGGCCTATAACTCGATCGTTGTTGTTATCCTATTCGTATTCGCTCATTTTAAGTCACTGACGTTGTACGACATGAGAGCGGCTTATAAGCTTCAAAGGCACTTCTAAAAGGACCCGACAAAAACCAAAGCAGATATTTAGGTGCTATTTGCCCTCGAGTCCCCCGACTAGAATTTTTATCGAACTAATGAGGACAAACTGACTGTTATTAAGGCTCCCAACTGAGATTACTCAAATATTATTGTTCTACAATAGTTTTTAGGGCGCCTCGGAGTTGGTTTGTTTGCAGCTGATATACTTTGTTGTCTAAAACTAATGCCTCTATTCGTCGTCCACTGGACAGCGGCCAAACACAAAAGGCTGATAATTAGTTGAACAGCGGAAGGATACGTATATAGGATAAAATAAGAGGCACCCGTTCAGTAATGTTTATAAGAGTAATAGAACTGTATTAAGTGGTTACTACTAACGAGAGTTGGGTCGGCTCGTTATCATCGTTCGGGAACACAGCGGAAGAGCCATACTCGAAGAAACCTTATTGTTATACAGAGTTAATTGCTGCTCAATTAGTAATGTCATCGTACGCTGTTGTGCCCATCAAATATCTTGCTAATTATCTCTGGTTGTCAAAATGCACCTAGTACCCTTACTGCTCCAACGTAATTCGAATACAGGTTTCTGTTTCATTCATCACCTTCATTGCTACCCCACAATCACAATAATAATGATATAATGGCAATTAATTCTTGATATAATTAACACGACAAGCCAAAGACTGGGTCTCATATATTAAAATCCTAGCCATCGGAAAGAATCATAGCGGTCACTATGCCGATGTAGTAGTCGTTGCATATCTTAGTGCTCAATCGGACCATGGTATTGGCTAAAACCTCGGAGAAATACTTGCTCATCTTCCACATGTTTCACATCAGAGACAGAGCTAAAACGCAGCAGGAACTGGGTCTTAGAATTATATTGGTTGGGCGAAAAGGTTATATTTTACTACAAAGAAGTAAAAATGTCGAATGAAGCGCTTGCCACATTTAACGCACTGCCCTACAGTTAAATGCAGTTGACCAGGCCATCCTACTAGAGGCGTCTTCATTTTCGCAGACGCAGTGTGTAGTGAGAAAAACGTTATTGCCTTACCTGGCGAACGACTAAGTCTCGTAATAGCTTACATTAAGCCGGCTGGTTCGGAATCAAGGTGGTAGGGAGACTCGTTGGTGTATCTGGGGCGCTGCCTTTTCATTCTGCCTTTCCTCTGGCCATTACCAACAACATTAACGGCCGCTAAAACCAGCCGAACTCAAACCGGATTACGGCCCTTATAGATACACTCACGGATTCTAGTTGTTGAATGTTTTGTCCCATTTCAAAATCGACCTTCCTAAAGCATGCAGGGAGTTCGACAATCGATACATCTACAACGAGCGTAACCAGGGGTAAAGTAAGGTTTTAGGGTAAAAATCATCTATGTAAGACGGCGCAAAAATTCGTGTTCATATACCGAAACCGATAGACTTCACTGTTTCTGTTGGACCTGCATGTACTGTCAAACGCCGACGTGTAAATGGAAACAAGCTTTTCCCTTATCTTCCTTATACCTGACGTGACGAATACCACAATTTATGCGTGGCGCATGGTTAAAATTTGCCAATTTACAATATAGCTTTTCCGTCCTCCTCGAGAAGAGTATAGACCGAGGTTCGTTTTCTCTTGCAGCTTTGCCCGAATAGTCCAGATGGTCTTTAGGCTTATAGCCGAGAATCTGTGCTTACAGCTCAAATTCCATTCTTTAGCCTCCGTTTTTACGATTATCTGCCGAAAAACGTACATACCACAAGGACGAGAATACCTCAAGCGGCCGGGGACTTGTTTGGTCACTAATGCAGAAGATCAACTATACAAGTGGCTAGCGCAACATACCAGCTTGGGAACTTGCCCAATTAGTCCTTCGGCCCCTATGAATCGGAGTTTTCGGAGACATTTTCATCGAAGGATACGATACCACGCGTGATGCTCTTTTGTGCCGTAGCGTTGGAAAAGGGAATATCAATACAACGCGATATTCTTCAATAAGACAATAAAACTAATGCAAGGTCTCGGGAAGCAATGTAACAAGGACGCCGCCGGTGCAGATAGGGTCTGCAACGAACAACTTATACGCGACGTTGTACTACCGTACTAAACGACACTATTTAACAAATGTCTACATATTAGTACATTCACAGCCTGGTAGAGAAATGCTACCCCGTGAGTGACCCTTAAAGGAAAAGGCGACTTAGCAACGAGGCCATCACGACGGAAAATAGCAGAGGAAGAGTGTTAGCTACGAGATGCCTGCTGACTTTCGAATTAGGATCAACTACTTAAAAAGCATACAGGCTATCTCAGCAGAGCAAAACGTATTGAGTAGAGTACGTTCCACAGAAACGAGCGCTTGCCACGCGGTGCAATCCGCTGTACCCGAGGTTCATTAACTCCAATCCTGCCTTCGACTCCACGCTTAAAGACAAAGTTGTGCTTATGCCGCGTGAGGCGGATGTACCTATGAATGTGCTACCTTATCGTCGCTATTCACCAAGAGAACAGAATAACCTGAACGGCAAAAGTTTCGCTGCACACGTCACCGAAACATGCAGAAAGATAGTGTTAGCCCCATAGGCAATAAAGTAGCCTGGTCCCTCACACTCGCTGGCAGCATGTTCGACCTCAAAATAGCTCCGATCGCAATGTATGATGTACTTCATTTAAAACAAAATTTATTGCAGAGAGCCTCAAAAAATTAGATCACGTGAAAGCCTCGTTTTTCAAAAGAACACTGGGATTTACATATAGTGATCCAAAATTGCTTCACTTACCTTGAAGCCGACTCGTCGCTGCTTTTCGAAGAACTACGTTATGGTTTCGAGCTCCCAGCAACGGAAGCCTTCAAGGCCAACCTTAGGAATCGCGAACAAAAGATTCGTGGCGATCAATGGAAGTTTCTTTACTTCGGGTGCAAAGAGAGACTTTGAGTGGAAAGGGATGAGCCAGCTAAACAGAGAAGTCGTCACTCGCTTTGCCGTGCGTAAGTTCCACCACACATTCCGTAGGAAACCGGGTTTCCAGGAGCCTAACGATATATGTAGGTGTTTGCTACCTCTGAGTACCTTTTTTACGATAGAGGGCAAATCTCCATAATTAGGTGCATAAGCTTAACAAGACTTGCTACGACTCATGTGACGAAAACCGTTATAAATAATTCTATATACTGCTCAAATTGTGGGATATCGTACTGTTGACTTGTGTTTTTGGTAACTATCAGCAAAGGTGAGTAAATAAGAAAAATCTATATCGCACTGTAAGAAAGTCACTCACTGACTAATCGAACTTGAAGAGAAGACGCGACACGTGGGTCGTTTGGGGCCGAAACAGAGCTTAGACCGACTTTGTTTTGGGCTGGTTAGAGTCCAACATCTCAAGCAATTGCTTAACTAAGGCAGTACTGAACCTAAAACATAAAACTTCATTTATTTGTATTATTTATTTATAAACTTAACCAAAAATGTTGCTTTCTGGCTTGTCGTACGTTTATGCAGTTTTACAACTCGCTAGGTCAATGCCTGTAATTAAGCCGCTGCTTTTCTAATAGACAGCTCGCGAGTACTACATGAAAATATAGAGATACACGCCTAAACGCGCAGAGACACAAGTGTACACATACATACATCTACGGCTGAGAATGAAACAACTGCATAAATAAATGAAAAATTATTTCTAGCAGAACCTTGCGCAGCATAGCAAATTGCAAAGGTCGGCAGCAGGTTAGGTGACGCTGGACCTCTGATAGCCTATAAATACCTGATCTACGTTCCAGTAGAACCAACTGCAGAAAAAGAGCTTAAGGAACGCTCATCTACGGCCTGCCTCTACGAAAACTAGTTCTTAGCTGCAGTCATTATTTGAGATGGCTTCCTTTAGCTGTGTTGATCGTCGACGATCTCATAGGAAGCTAGGCGATAAAATCACCCGCTGTCCTAGCGCTACCACTACGATTACATATCATCCGCCTTTCAGTCCGGCGATTTTTGTTTTGCTGCTATTATATTTGTCGAACTCCTCTGGCTAAAAAGGTCCGACAACAACTACCAGTAAATAGAAGTCCAGCACTGTAACCAACTCGAAAACATGGACAAGGCCGTAAAGTTTTCTTTTGGTTTTTCTCGTCAACTGTGCCAAGTGTTAATCATCGCTGTCTGTTTCTTCTGGCGAATTTCTTCCCGTCATAGAGTGTTAAGGAGAAAATGGGCCGAAAAGGAGCGGAACCTATCTCATACGACTAACTTCTACTGCTATTCATTGTTACCAGCTACATCCACTATATGTGCTATTTACGCTTCCAACTACGTCGTGCATCCGTACCAATAGAGCGGCGCAGGCATCGTTGTTAAGCTTCTCGGTTAGCCCTTGGCGTCATCATTGTTGCTGCTGCTGTCCTTGTTGTTATTGTTGTTGCCGTCATTGTGGCAGGGCCCTAGACGAAGATGATAACGGTATGGGCGATGTGCTCCTTCGTCTAATACAAATATGCATTCACAAATCTCACCGACTGCATTACTATGGGAAGCCCTGAGGGATAGGGAAAAAGAAAAGCCAGTTTTTTTTTCATTGCTACTGCAAACAGTGTGACATAGCAACCGGTGCTTCCGATTTGATCCCTACGACCGCCACTGTCGCTATCCTGCTGTTTTCTCCTTTTTGAAAACCACTGCTTCCTATACGATCCTCTGAAGCCGAGTACGAATGTGTCGAGGGTTTAGTGCGTGCGCATTAGTACACGCTATACGGCATTAATGAACTGCGTATTTCTCTGTTCAATTTTTGGATATTCACAATAAGAGCCACGGTGAGACTATTTGTTTGTATTCGAAATGATAAGAGTCCGATAGGCCGATAAGCCTAACAGAAGCACTGAAATGGCTTTAGCTCGGCTTTATGCATATCTACACATCTAACTGTTCGCGATTTATTGGAAGTGCCATTCCTTGTGCGATCTTCAACGACAACAACAATAAATACACATAGTAGGGGTGATGGAGTAGTGCTGAAGGTATGCAACAACGACTATGTAGCATACGTTTTGAACCTTCGAAAATCTTGTACAAATTGTTTAAAAAATACAGTGGATAGCAATGATACTATAAATGTTAGCCAAAACGCCGCAGAACCGGCAAGGCAGAGGCACTCTCTGTACGAGCTTCAACTTCACATCCGCCAAAGAGTGTCCTGCCAAAGTCACGCTGTATCATGTCAGAACATCAGGATAGTCAACTAGTGATATAGCGTGTGCTTTATACAGTTTTCTTTTTATTAATAATAAAGGTTGCTTATTGGGGAAGCAACATGTATTCTCCTAACAACATGTATCGAATTCCGTTCCCGGGAACTTGCTGCGCCGAGGCGTTATCATTGATAAAGGACTTTCGAATGATTCCAGACGAGCCGAGCTAATAACGTGGAAAAAAGTCCTGTCAACTTCTGTTAGCATTATTCCATAGAAGAGACCGAGGTGGGATCTGTTTAATACGAATTTGTACCTCACACGGTGAAATAGATACACATAGTAGGGCAAACTCGATTTTCCCAAGTTCTGAACAATATTCAATTTCAAGTGTCTTATACTTCGTAGAAGAAATCCCAACTATATACAATCAGAACAAAGAAAGGAAATGCTTCCTAAACTTCCCAAGTTTCCATAGTAAGTCGTCGCTTCTCTGTATCTCGTTATGCTAATCAACGCAATGGAACAGCGAGAGATTTGAGCTTGATGACCTATAAAAAACATGGGTTTCCAAAACTCACCTATTCCCAAAGTGAATGAGGTTTCGACATCGTTCGACAACACTCCTGAATACATCTTTGCGAAGGTCATATGTCCTGTTGTACATTAGAGCTATGACAGACGCAGATTACATATACATATTGCTCTATGAGCATATAGATGCTTATGACCAAGTAGACGCTTTTGCTATAAACAACTTTGGCTTGAAGAAGAGAGGATTTTTGATAGGGTCCTTACAGGACACGGCGTGGGTTTAAACCCGGTAGAATAGTCATGATTGTTGTCTCGCCAAATCACACAGTGGTGCGCAGGTGCGTACTTTTGGCAAAGGGCATTGGCAATATGGTTCACTAACGGACATCGCATATTCCTCTACTTTCAGCACTGATAGTAGCTAGAATACCGTTCTGAAACGAAAAAACAGATTATAAATATTACCGATTTCGCGGCACGATTGGTTACAGTCATAGAACAAAGGGTGGGCCCAATTGTGCGATTTGTCTCGATATTTCCGGAAGCATTTAGACGTTCCGGCCCACTGATTGGTCGTTGTTCGTGTAGTTACAACTTCGACTTAAGTTTTTCTTTTAAAACATATTTCATTTTTCCAGCTAAAGTTCTCACGAGAGGGTAATATCCTCTGGTTACGCTGTAGCTTCCACAAGTCATACAGATAGTCAAGAATTTGTGACAAAATGCCAGCCTGTTCGACCTGTGCCTATTGCATATAGCGTAATGATCCAGATGCGTCTATACAGATGATGCTTAAGGCAGAATTAATCGTTATCTTAGCTCAGTAATCAATAAAACTTAGCTTAGTATATTAAATGGGTACAATATATAACACATTTTTAGTTTCGTAGAATATCTTCTGAATACAGAATTAAGCACAGGTTTCATTATATAAACGTCGACGGGCTCTCTGGACATTTTATTTTTTTTTTTTTTACATTTAAACATACTTACTAGGCTCGCAAGCTGTTCATTTTTGTCTACCGTAAGCTCTAAATATAACTGTTCGATTGTTAACCCAGAAGCATTCCAGAACTAGGATAAATGCACATTACCTATGAAAGGTATCAGGCTTAATTTTTTTATACAGAATCGATAAGTGTACAATCACGTCATTGACGCTTCTGCATAAAACGTCTAACTGAAATTGTTCACTCAGCTTGAGGCTATCGTTGTTACTGCTCCGCCCTTGCACAAGTAAGAGCAAAATAAGTTTTCAGTTGTACGTGCACGTACAATGGTCATACGTCCGAGTGAATACGATGAGCGTTCAATGAGGCTCACCCTCCAACCGGTCGACCAGCACAGGAGCTTTCCATTTTTGCTACGCTTTAGCCACGTTAGAGATACCGCTGTTAACTCCGTGACGAAAAACGGAGCGTGGGTGCCAAGCCGATGTTTCAGCGTTTGCATGCCCTATTGGTGGAAATAAGCTAAGTCAGAGCGGCATCTTAGTCCGCTTCCGCTGACGTCGTCAGTTTTGTGTTCGATTCGCTTTTTTCCGTTTCTCTTTTTGCGGAAGAGGGACAGAGAGGTCGGCAAGTGTACAGTGACGACGTGTCCTTCATACCGGGGGCTTTTTTACCTAATAACCTACACTCTTTTCTCTTGCTCGCTTCTGCTATATGTGTGTGTTTGTATGAGTATGGACGTAAGGTGATTCTTTTTCCTCTGAATCGTCTGTTCCTCTTGTTCTAATTACGCTAGGTAATAAAACGTTTGGATGAGCTGGCGACGGCCGCCTCTAGGTTTGCCATACTTTCTAGGAATTTGACAGCCATAATCATTAGTGGGCCGAATAGCAAATGAAAGAAAGAGGAGCTAAAGGGCGGGAAGACTGCCACCAAGTGAGGGTTATCAAAAAAAAACTTTGGCATTTATGTGGGCACTTGTGCTAGCTTCTTGCGTGTATAGAATGAGACCATGCTGCATATAATGGGCAATACATCTGCATATACGCGTGCGGTGGACATGGTACGGGAGAAGTTGGGGCAAGCCAAAGAAGCTAAGCTTGTAAACTGCGACGATGGTCACTGGTTGGGCAAAAGGCAAGGCGGAGCTGGAAAAAATCAGGAGTATTTGAGCTGCAGGTGCGGCAAGATGCATTTGTCATCGATGTCAGGATTGCCCGGCATTGATGCTTAGGCTTTGTCAACCTTGGTCTTCTACCGTGCTACATGCGCATGTCCATCTTTGATCCTCTTTCGCAGTAGAACAAATCTAATTTTAGTTGCTGTTTCAGATTGTTTCGCCAGTTTTTTGCTCATTCAGCCAACACGGTTTCGTCTGCTAGTTGTATCCGTTAATCAAAAGCATACGGGCATTGATAGTCGGAAGTGTTCTATCCAGCACTTCATAAGATACGTACTATGCCCTCAGTTCCTGATGTAGTGCGTAAGCGCCTAAGCCATGGTAGTCACACCAACCGTAGCAGATGGCCCACATTTTTGAGTATGGGCATCTCCCAGCTGTTCTTACGCATATCATGCAGGCATGTAGACTTCAAATCTGGCGATTGTGTTTCGACGATTTGCGATTAATTACCTGCTGTCGGTTAGAATAACATTTAAATGAATCTTTGGTTTCATGAATAGGGTAAACGATGTTTGTCGTATAATTTTTACTAGCTAAATCACTGGCACGACACCGATACCGAGAAAAGTATACAACATATTTAGGTTCGCAATTGAATTTGCCGTAGTACCGTGCTTACATTTTCGTGTAATAACGCGTTTGGCTAGGGATAGTTGGCGTCGACTATAAGTTGGCACAAAGGTGCTGCAGAAATGTGGTCACGCTTGGCATTTTGTCGATTGGGCTCTTATGCCTGGAAGTGTGATCGCTATTTTGACCACCAACATTTCAGTTAAGGTTTGACAGTGAACCTCCCTGACATGTGCATATAGGCCAGCACTTGCCCCTTCAACCAGTGCTATGATGTGCCGCCCTCATTGACTCTGATATTACTGCCGTTGGCGAAGTAGATTCCATTATATCGCATAGCGAATGACGTACATAGGCAGGAATAATCGTTTTTTCATCGACAGCTCTTTCGGATGTCAACCATCTGTTTAGCCGATCTGTCCTGTTCTGCCCTAAGTCTGATGTTGTATTATCCTAAAATAGAGGGAATTAAATATCTTTGCCACTGCCCCATTTCGACTTTGGCTGCCACGAAACATCATCTTTTATATCCAAGATGGGGTGAAGTAAAATGTCGTTCTCAGGGTTGCTTCTGCAACGGAACTATTTTGATAATATCAGCTAACCGGTTCGTTGGCGATGATAGCTGCAAGCTTAGATACCATCTCCTTCGTTGCAGGAACCAACTCAAGGCCGTCAGGGCGCGCAGTGGGACCTAGTCGACGTAATGGCTTTCTTTCGACTTTTCCCTTCACGAGATGCTTTGACCCACTACGGATGGCGGATTTCAAGGTTTCTTTGAGATACACTGTGGCTTCGACATTTTTTTAACCGTAGCGCTATTTCTATCTCGACTCTGATGAGCTTTAAAAGTGTGTTTCTAAGAAGTACAAAGCGTTAGTTTTTATATTTTCATTTTATGGAAGAAAACGCACAAACGACGAAGCGGGAAAAAAAGAAGAAGAAAAAATGCAAGGAAGCTGAGTCCAAAGGATGAATATTTAGCGATGCTTTGATGACATTTTTCTGACGATATTCTGTTACACTAGTATACTCATACGAACCTGGAGGAGGAATATGTGTCGCAACAACGCGAAGGTTTGCAGGATATTGACCTTGCAGGGAAAAGATTAGCTCATGTTACCAAACTCGCCCATCTTTTTCTTTTTGGGTAATTCAAATGCGAAATCAAAGGAAACCTCCGTTGTTGTAAAAAGAGAGCAGTAAAAATCTTTGCCCATGAGTCTTTGACAGACCATGATGATCCTGTCATTATGATAGACTATATTAAAACGTTTAGCCCATGGCATATCGAAAAGCTAGAATACCTATAATGTGTCTTTCTATTTTGGTGTATGCGTCTATATCATTCCAATGTATCTCTGTCGTCGCGCAGTGTTTTTTGCCCACCTATTACGATACCATGCCGTACGTCAAACAGATATCCCGCAATATGCGAGCTCGTGTTCATGGGGTAGATAGCTTTGCTGGCTGAACCTTATGGTTGCTACCATTGTTGTTTCTGGGGTTTGCTTTTTATGCAAACCACAAGCCACGTTGTGGTAATCGATGGATTTAGTATCTACTAATTTGTGAGTTGTTTGACGACCTGACTGACTGAATAACTGACTGAAGATTGCCGAGCGTCCGGTCTCGTGTCTTTATTGTCGTAGTAGTTGTCGGAGATATGTTCCTGGGCTGCCTCGAGGCTGATCCGAGTCGGTAAGGCGCCGACGGTTATGGCTTTACCCTGACCCGATTGCTGAGCTAGGCAACTCAGTCAATGGGTTTGTTTCTGACATGCTGCACGAAAAATATGATAGTTGGCGAAAAGAACGCAAAGAATTGGGTTTGAGGCGTAGATTGAAGAAACAGAGTTACAGCATAGTACCGAAAAGGCCCGTGTAACCTTTCCATACAACACCGGCGGTATCTTTAATGTTGTTGAAAACTTCTTGGCAATAGACGAATCACCTTAAAGTAACTGTACACATATTTAGATGCTATAATGTCAGGTGCTCACACATGGAGTACATTTTTTTTTAAATATGTAAAGTACCATATACTGAATTGGATAAAATGTATGAAGAAGTAAAAATATAAAACAAAATACATTAATCTAATGAGTTTGTTTTTTGTAACTTGCAATGCCCATAGACAACTGAAAACTAATAGCGGCATAGTCTGTATTGTATGAAATCACTATGTGGTAAATTGCTTATCGCGTAACAGTGGCACATATAAACATTGAAGCTACGTTCCTTAAAAAAATTAAGCAGAATGTCTTATTTTCTTCTCGGAAAACGAAAATGAAGCGTTAAAAAGCGTACATTATAGTCCGTGTGAAGAACGAGACGTCAAATGCTCATCAGTGCTGCCAGTGTTTTAAAAGGTTTTTGGAGGCCAGGGTATGAATTAGTTCTGAGCATACAAGTGATTGAGGGTGTCGCGACAAACAAGCCCTGAATACAGGCACCGTCGTAAGCAATCTTTTGCAGCAAATACAAAAAAAAATTATGAAAAAAGCAACACAAAATTGTCGAATCGACTACCAAGAACTTACTGAGCCGAAAGACCCATCTCAGGAGAGCCTTAACGCATTCAAAGAGAAGCCGGATTTGCCTTAGTGCGCCATTATAAGGCGTAGGTGTACTGATGTGACGTGGCCACAAAAGCACAATTATGTGGGTTATAGCTTCAAAGGCGAGCCCAGATCAAAGAATGCTGGAGAAAGCAATAAGGATCCAGGTGAACAATGAAGAGCTTCTTATTTCATATTCAACCCTATTTTTTGCTTATCGGAAAATTATGTACTATCAATACATGTCGAAGGGTTCTACTACCATTAGGAAGAATCATGAAGTTTTAAGGAAAGTACGTAATGTCGTCGGTCAAAAAAGGCTTCAAGTTTTGAAAGACAAGTCGTGGGCTTTTTTTGCGCGGCAACGCATCGCTCGCACGTCGTTAGTTTTGTCGCGTTATTTGTAGGAAGGACGCCATGTCCGTGTTGCTCTAGTCCCGTTTATATCTAAACTTTTTTTTTGCCTTTTTCGCTCTCCAAACACTTGAAAAACATGCTTTAAAGCTATAGAGAAAATTGAAGAGGAAAATGAGATCGAGCTCAGGTTTATATTAACGATTGTGTCCCAAGTCGGTTTAAGTGATTACGAAAAGTGGTCAGACGTTTGCATTCGATTGTACAGGGATTACTTTGAAGGCATTTAGATGTCTGAGGCATCTGTAATTAGGACAAATTGAACCTCTTCATTCTCTTTTGACTTACTCATACATGTAAGGCATGATAAATGAAAATTAAGTGAATCTGTGTTTTATCATTTGCACGGTAGCTTCCAAACCCGTGCAAGTCATTCAATGACTTGAATATAAGTAGCTGACCACTTGTTATCCCATCGATCGTAACAGGTTGACAAAATCACTATGACGAGAGGTAGAATGACGGTGAATATCTAAGAATAAACCATTATTTTGACTGCCCTTACAGCCTCTTACCTAGTCAAATTATATCTAACAGCGATACCAAGGATCAGCAAATCATTACGGATCGTACTGATGTTTCGTACAAGGTTCAATTTGTGCTTCGTTTTGCCTGTATTCTAGCTCTACCAGATGCTTCTTTACTGCGCAAATAAAAGAAACACATTATAAACACACCTATAAAGAAGCATTGTTATTAATAATAGGCAAAGGGGTCGAAATTAAAGAATCACTAGAGAACAGTCTTATCCAGTATAGAAGGTATATACATACGCTCGGAACGCACAACGTATTTCGGTGTAACAGGAAAACACTTATTTAGGCTATTTGGACAAATATTAATTGAAGTAGAAGTTAACCCAATATATTAAAGGTGAAGAAAAAAACTAAAGGAGTACAAAGGAAAAACATATTCAGGAATGTTGTTTATTACGTTATTGGACGCTTGAAATTTTATTGAAGACCATTATATCCGGCTTGAGTTTGTTGAGCCTGGCTCGATGGCCGAATGAAATTGCCAGATGGCTCGTGGCTCATGTCTTAGTCATAAAGACCATTGTTAAAATTAAAATTAGAAAAGGTAACCGCATATATCAGACTACACCATTACTACATGCAACAACATTGAGTTTCCGTTCGTGTTTGTAGTCGGAGTCAGAGCAAGAGTATGTAATCGTCATTTTGATTAAGGGATGGCTTGTTAGTTCGTACTCGAGCCGATGCAGTATGATGAAAGTCGAGACCAGACGGCACGTTGAAGTAATGCTTAGAACGACCCACTGGCTGATCTCTGCGTTTCAGCAGTGTTGCTTAATGGGTAGCCAGGTACTGGGCGTTGACAATCCGGCGAGATGATCTAGTCGACCCCTTCGCAAATAATTACTGTGTTTCGTCCTGAACAAAGTTCATGCTACTGAGGTGGCAGTCAACGCGTAGCGCTCAGCGTTTGTCTTGCTTAAGATGTTTCCGAACATTCCCAACGCCGAACAAAATGCGAAGGGGAATGTTGTGCATTGAAGCTAGAACGGAACATTGGAAAGTAGAACAGGCAACTGTAAGTATGTAAGCTTATTTCAATGCAGGGCTACAGTTCGCGCGGGCCTGTGGCCACAAACGTCGATGGCCTTAGCCTTTAAGGTTAAGACGCGTTGGCAAGTAGACTAGTAGCTTCTCATATTGTGACAGCGCTATAAAAAAATAATGAAAAGGTGATAGTAATCATAATAATAATTCAAAGAACGATAAAATTTCCTTGTTGTCGCAGTAGGGCGTGTCGAGTAGAAACGGCCACAGCTACAGGCCAAAAAGGTGTCTGACCGAGGTGCGCCAGTATGAGGGTAGCTGCAGAGCTTTGATCATATCACAGTCCATTAGGCGCAGGTTCTACTGATGCATGTATATGTGTATTCAAAGAATTTGGCTGATAAAGAGACACGTATAAAAGTGTTTGTGGGCAATATGTTCGTCAACCGTTTCTTCTGAGACAATCGCAACACACTATCAATAGCAGTGTCGTTCCTGATAGCAACATCGTAGAGTTAAGACACCCAACCACCTGATCAGACCGACTAAGCGGAGATCTATCAATTGATTGATCTGTATGTTAGTCGTATGTCCAGCGATCATATCAAAAGACACATCTGTCACTACGCAAGTCAGCTTTGGCAGGTCAACGCCTCGGTCGTTATTACGATTGCAATAATGTTTGTTGTTAGCGACTGCTGCATTCGATTTTCAGTCGCGTAAGCTGCAACGTTGTTCGGGTGTTGTAGCTGCACTATCTTTCGAGGTCGTGAACGTCCGTCTGTTATCATTCTCTTTGCCCCCTCCTTTTACGGGAGACGTAACATGACAATGTAATACAAACACGCGTGTGTGCGTATGTGTGTATATTGTGTACGAGTTATTGAATCGAAACTGCAGACGATAGAACAACATCTTGTGTGGCGCTTTGCGCCACGTGCAAAAATAGAATCTATATCAGATCGACAGAATCCATGCAACATCGGACAGCACGGGTGAGGTCGTACTGCCGTCACCGTACGAACAACGTTATACGGGTACCAGAATATAGGACGCGTACAGCTATCGTATCTCCGAGAGTCAACTGCTGATTAGAAAACTTAAGAGGCTTGAAAGAAATTTTTGAGCCTGTTGGGTGTAGATAGCGATCGATGACTGCGATAATTTTTCATTTTTCCTTCTTAGCTGAGAATCTAATTAATACAAAATCGTTTTTAATTAATACGTCGTCCGTATAATGTAGGACTGTGGTAGCTTTTTGAAAATTATTTCGAATTTTATAAAACCTATAATATTGTTTGGCAAAATACAAAAACTTAATGGGTCTATTAGAGATAGCAGTAATGTGCAAAGGGACGACTCGTCACGATCTACGTATCTACGCGACCCAGATATTGCCTGAAAAGCGACTCTCGAAACAGAGACAAACGCAAGGCGGTTCATCCTCACAAAATGCCAAAATATTGATCAAATGATAGAATAACAACTGCGTACTACCAATTGATGCTCGAGATCCAGAGAGGTCCGCCGCTATCGTCTAGAATCGAGATAATAAATAAAATAGTCCGCTTCGACAACCTGCATCAGCTATATATAATGTTATTAAAATCGCACCTGTTTTAAACGACATGCCGAATACATTGTGTTACATGTATTTACATTGCATACATTGAACAAAAAAAGATTAAATCATTATTACTATTTGTCAAAACGTTGATTTTAGCGATTTAGTAGAAGCAGAGTGAGTGATGAGTATGTGCATAATTTCGAACTTTCAAATAAGACTGTAAATTTCCGTCATCTTCTACTGAAGTTATTGATTTGTTGCCAGTATGACCATAACCAACAAAAATCATTGAATAATGTATGGAGGAGCATGATTTAGGTAAGACTATTGCTTCACTTCGGCAGAACTTCGTTTTATACTGTTTGCACGTATAGAGTAGCTAAACTACAAGAAAGGTATACCGTCTAACTTTTTTTTTCCTACTAACAATATGCAATGAATTTATACTGCTTTTCGTCGCTAGCCATAGCTTCTTGTCGTGCTTAACTTGTTTGTTTCTTACCTAACTGGCTCTATTGTTGCGTTACAATCGTTTACATAAAATCGCAGGTAGTGAACTAGAAATACAAACAGACCGATAGGCAGAACACGTGTCGAAATCGAAGCGAAGCTCCAGGGACCCTCTGTAGGAATACTTCTTACACCCTCAAAACAGATTATTTTTTTTCTTACGCTGTTTTACACGGCTGTTGTCACCGCGATCGTTGTCGTCGTCTCTGATGCGGATGCTCAGGACTCTGACGAATGCGACCAGAGAGTGCAGAAGCAACAGCAAGCGCAGCTCTAGAGAACAAACTCGGAGAATAGTCGCACCCTTCGGGGGAGGGATGTAGGAAAAATGAGCGGGATGAACGGGGATCCTTCGTAGGTCCTGACCACCCGCAGTGCGGCTGGCGCTAACATAAAGGTTGCCTTGTCTTTGATTGTCTTGTTGCATTCTGATCTTTCTTGACTGGCTTCTCTTATTCTGTAGGTTGTTACTACTTATTGTTGGCTGAACTCATCGAGCGCTGGGCCGACGGGACCGACTTTGGAGGCCTACCGCAGCCCTTTTGCATTAGCCTACTGCTCGAGCTAGCTGTCTGTGCCTCAGCCACAAGGTGGCCGCTAGCAATAGGCCCAGCTGCAGGCTAAGAAAAGAGGAAAAATTTCGTTTGGAGTCTGTCATGAAAATCATTAGCGGCAATGTGTATCTCTACGTATGTGTGTCTCCGTGCCTATGTGCCTATTTGTATTGGTCTCGTGCTGTGCTTATTATTGGTCTGCCTCGTTTGTTAAGACGAGAAGGGAAGACACACAAATATACACTGCGTGGTCGAACATATTGTTGTGAGGTTATCGACCCCTATGGCGAGTTCGTTGCCAGCAAACTGTATCCTCTGTGTGCGCTAGCCCTGTTATGTCTTGCTTAGGTCTATATATGTTAAACAACATTTACTAGAACAACTGGTGGTTGGTTTACAAAAGTAACAGTAATGGCGGCGACAGTAACAGCAGGGTATTCATAAAGACTACCTCCCCCTCAGATTATACGGGATATAGAGCGAAAAATAAAGGATGAGAAAAGAAAACTGTTGCTATGGAATATCTCAATCACAGTTTTGTATGTCGACGTTTTTTGCGTCTCCAAGTCGACTGTTTCGATCAATTTGTGACTGGCGATCAGCGTCTATGGATTTGCGGACCCAGTTGCTGGTCCGCAGCGAATAACACCAGCTGCAGTGAAGCCCGTTGGCGAACCCACATACACATTATCGAAGCTATTGAGCTGCTGACAACTCTTTCGACTGGGATGCAAGTGTCTTACTTAAAAGTCTCGATGTCATTCGACGGTTATTTGTCGTCAACGATGGTTGTTATCGGGACGAGCGTGTCCGTCTGATATTGTGCTATCGGAATATAGTAGAAATTGTCTGGGAAACATAATCGAGTTTGTCTTGTTAGGCGTTTTCTTCAATCAAAAATGATTTGAGTGTCTACAGTCATCATAGAATGATATTATGTATATATTGCTTTGTTTTGGCGACTTGCTAGAATATCTATCTGTAACACTGCGTTCGGTCAGTGATTTCCTACATTGATTGATCCCAGGAAACAATCCAGGCGATCCTGAGGTATTTTTTTTACAGGAAAATATTATCTCGATGACATACAGCTCCTATATGGTCAACAATAGCAGCAATGATAAATATAGAAGCAATAATGATAACATTATCTACAGATCCGCAAATACGATCAAGATACATCATTTTCTGAACAAATTGTCCCCTTATCGTGGTACTATACCTCCAATATTTACTAAGTCCACTTGGACAGTATTTCGCGCATTATATGGCGAGAATTTGAGCTTTGGAGCAATGACGGTAACGTAGATCGAGCTTAACTAGGTTCTATATACTGTTCCTCTCTAATACACATCTACTTACACTTCATACTTGTCGTCTGTTTACTGGAGGTGCGGCATATGAGTTGGCTTGATGCCAGAAACACATTCACGCATACGGTGACCATCGCGTTTATGATCGTCGCGTGCTTACCGCTCGGCTGTTCTGCGGCGGCGTTCCAAGCGGGAGCAAACAGGTAACCTGCCGGCGGTGTAGGCGGGGAAGAACGTGGGCTAGCAGCAGCTAGAGCAGTAAGGATTGGCCCACTCTGAGTGCACCGCCAAGACCGACTCCATTCCTCTAAACCAGAACTCTATGTCCGACCCACGCAGCGACCGTCAAAGGCAACGACGGAAGCGTCGATAATGGGGGCGATGAGCATGGTTCCTGTTGTTGTGCCTCGGGGCAAACGAGAGTAGGCGTATGAAGACGTCCCGAGAAAACGTGGATTTATAATGAAAAACCGGCAGTAAGGCCCATTTGCAGTGCAATAACCATCAAACTAATAAAAGGCATGAAACTAAAGCGACCTCTATGACTTCAGCGGAAAAACAGCTGAAGGCAAAACTAATAAAAGAACACATTATTAATGTGAAGTGTGTAAATAATGCAATAGAATCAATCGACCGTTCGTTCTGTTATTGTGGCTGAATAATTAGCAGTCGTAATAAATGGGGCAGTACGATCCTAATAAAAATCATCCGCGTTGCGGCTCGCTATTTAATTCGACCTGATAATTGTGGATGAAGGGAATGCATAGTGATACTATATTGTGCTAACTATATAGTTCGATTCGTATATATACTTAATTCGAATAGTATATATATAAAAACATATTTGGGAAAACCATAGATTCAAATAAAAAATACAGATAAGATAAGAAGCTTCAGAACAGAGAAAATGAAGAGCACAGTTGCTTTACCATACACCTGCGTCGAGCTGCTAGCTGATTAGAGTTTAGTCTTCTGAATTTCACTTTGGTTTGGATTATCTATTCTTTCTAAGAGGACGTTGTCAATGTAGTTAGTCTATGTAGATTGAAACATCTGGGCATCGCGCAGGAACATCGTGGAAAAAATCGTAAATCGATAACATGTTGTACGACTGTGGAACGAGGGTGAGGACAGTGGGGTGTAGTGGGTCACAGGCCAAAAGTAGGAGGCTCAACCCTTAGAATGTCACAACAATATTAATAATAAATCTAGACACACTGAGGCGTGTCTTGGTCTTGCTTTGAACGCGTTACGAGCATGAATACTTATAGCTTATTTGGCAACGTAAGCTTTTGAAAACGTTATACTATGTGGAACGGTGACAACCAAACGAAAAAGAAAAAAGTAAGAAAAAATGCTCGATAAAACTAGTTAGTACCCGACGCCACTAGATTTCAAAGCACTCGAATTAGCTAATTTTAGTTATCTTTCCTCGTGTTATCTTTGACACACGATAATACTGGCATACGCATGCGTAAACTTAACGCCTCTGATCCAGCCATATTGGTGTAGTTTAAAACTGTAATCTCGCTAAGTGTTATAAAAACGGCGGATGGGATGATACGTGAGTACGGTGCTTTAATTTTAGCGCGCCAGTGTTTTTCTACTTATTGGCCAAAAGACAGGCGAGGCCCAATAAAATACAAGATGTCGACCATTCTTGTAAAAGGCTAATGGGTGGGCGGGTAACGCCTCCGCAGATGATCGATAACTCAAAGTAAAGCACTTGATAGAGCAAGAGAACTGCTATTTCGAAGCTGCTATTAAAGAAAACAAGTGTTAGAAAGAAATGGCGAAACGGGTGTCCAGAAGATGTGGGTAAATATTATGCTTAGATTTTCACACCAGAAGGCCGTCTCTATAGCTGCTGGAATACAGTCGTCAATTTTGCAGTTTGATCACAACGCATCGAGTAGGCGCTTTTTACGGTCTCGCGCACTAATGCTCCCGTATCGTACATTTTCTGTATCGTAATGATAACAGAGATAATGGTAGCGATAGTTGCCACTTGCAGGCACTTGCAGTGCTCTTTCTGATGTCTGTCTTTTCGGACGCGTGAATCCTATTGTTCAGTTTGGCGTCTCTTCTGTCTTTTTTTTGTTGAAGAACCCCATTAGCTGTTACGGCTCCGAAATCTGCGTTCGGTGTTTTCTCTAGCTCTTTTTGTTTTTCACTTGGATGGTTGATTTATCCCTAGAAAAACATCGAAGAGGTCACGACTGAGGCTCCTCATCGGATTCATGCACCTTCAGCGCGCTCGCCAGCGTCGTAAGTTCGGTGCATTGTCTTCCGCAGTTGCCAGAGATTTCGCTATTTTATGACATAGCGGCCATTGTTGCCTCACTCAGATCGCGTGCCAATGACCCATAGATGGGACGCGGCCACATTGACTCGAGCAACTGTTTTTTTTGCGCTCGGATCACCGGAACGTACTCCGTTCATCACTGTTCGTTCATCTATATATGTGTGTGTGGGTGGGAGGGCGGGTGTGTGCGCGCGTGTGTCTGTGTGTGGGGGCAACGAGATGTTCTTTTATGTGGTATGTGTGCTGATGAAGCTGAACTTCGCTGGAATCCAGCCATCAGAAATAATGACCTGTCATTAAGGCTCGTGCCTTTAATCGAAATACGACAAGACGACGCTGCTAGAAAGCGAAAAGTGTAAGTAAGGGCAAGATCGAGGTTTCAGGGGTGGCGGGTGGGCTGGGGGGTAGATCTGTTACCACTGGGAAGATATTGAAGCTATAGGACAATGATTCCACGGAAGATTGTAATAAAAAAATAATGACATTAGTACAGTATATTGAGTGTGGGCACGTATTCGGTAACCGACACGCTTGTAAAATATGCTAAGTTTAACATGGAACTTTCAAGTACTCTCAGGTTAGCGGCTGCTACGGTGTGCTGCCATTTCGTCTTATGTGTAAATGTGTTTTACTTATTGCCACCTTGGAGGCTCCATGTGGATAGAACTGCATGTAGAACTTCTTCTGGTTTGTACTTTATGCTAATGGCAGCGGTTAGAAACTCATGTAAAACCTTGACATTTATGTAGTGATTGAAGCCCAAGCTATTCCTTGGAAGGCCTAATTACAAGTGACGAGTTGGCGAGACAACTGTCGATTGGATCTAATTCAAAATCACTAGCTCGATAATAACCAAACGAAGTATTCCATCGGTAGTCTCGTGACTAAGCCAGACTGGGCATATCTTACCAGAAGATCAATGACGAATAGATTCCCTATGGAAAACATTGTTCAGTAGATTCTCAATAGTCACGAATAGGTTCAACTGTTGCTACGGGTGTCGATCGCGAACTATTTATATCAATTTTTGCTATTGCGTTTGACCGTCATTCTTATAAGTATCTATGGAAATTTCTTTTAATATTATTTGCACAACGTAATTTTTCCACTGAGATTTTTCAGCTTTGATTTTAATAACAGGAGAGGCTTCTTTGACCTACGTGCGCGTTTTTTTTTTTAAGTATTTTAAGAAATCTAGACTTATTTAAGCTTTAGAGAAAACTTCGAACGCGCAGAGACGTGCGAATAGGTAGATGCAGTATATGAGCGTATGTTTACAATCTTAATTATAGAAGCAAAAAATTTAACAATAGCTGTATCCTTGAGATATGCTACTGGGTAAGGAGTCTGAACAATTTGAAGGTCACTGGTAATGACAGATTCGACAAGCCGACAGACCGCATAGGAGGGTTATGTTAAGTGAAATGGTACTATCTTTCTTCTTTTTCTGGAAAAAACCCCACAGCAGAAGCATGACAACAAACCGGTCTTGGAAAGACTAACTTCGTCCGGACACTTCTCGGCACTCACTGTCTACCCATCAAAAGTAGCTTAACCGAATAGTGTGTCTGAATTGCCGAATCTGAAGTGCCGAAAATTAGAAGGTCGCGGTAGGGTTGCGACGACGTAGCTGAACTGAGGTTAGAAAAAAACGTCCTCCAGTACGTGTGTTGGACGCGCCAGCGAAACGAAAAATAAGATAGAAAAAAAAACGAAAGGAGCTGGAGAAGAGCACTAGCTTAGGCCGAAAGCAGTTTTTGAGCTTTTTTTTTTAAAGAACAGATGTAAGTAGAAAGTAGCCGTTATACTGGCACCGATTCTCGATGCCCCGTTTTATGAGCGCTATCCCTTATGGATATGGCCTAGTGCCTCCTTACGGGAGTGGCCCAATGTTTCATTCGAAGGTGGAGATGTTGGCCTTGCGTTTCAATACTGCTAACCTCATCGTAAGCAGGACGAAAACAACGCCCTCTCCGGCTTTTCCATATCGAGACTGCTGGTCACCTCCTCTCCAGAGCATTCTGAACTCTCACTCTGAACCACTGTCAGTTTTAATCGCTCGTTCAGCTTTGAGAGCACAAGCGGCGAATCAAGTTTTGCTTTTACGGTAAAAATACTACACTGGTATGAACTATCTTTGCTTCGGATCTCTGCTGGTGCTACTGAGAGCCTCTATTGAATGATACGCAAATTACCCGGAGTGTGAGCGCATAGAAGGCGAGCCAAAAACAGTGAGCAATGATTCAGTGAAGACGCCATCAAATGTATTTGTCCGGCGTATTGATTTCATCGAGCAACGTAAATAATTGTCCAGAACGTATGACATAGATCAGCCGCCCGCTGACGCAAAAAAGGGCTAGCGTAACCCGTGTAGACTGTAAAGGGCAATAATCAGCAATTGCGTACAACAGATTCGTGCGTAACGTAACCGAAGTTAGTGCTGACGAACTAGAAGCAGATAATTACAGATATATAATGTTGTTCTGATGCTAATCATGATTCTGATTTTCCATCGTAAGGATCTCTGTACTTCCTGTATACGTAAATGTTTTTGCGTCCATCTGCTCTGGAACACAAAATCTTCCCTGAATATGTTACCTAACGGAACTGGCGTCCGCCCATGGTAGGACATTGTGATCAGACAGTGAGCCACCGGATTTGAAGCCTTCGGGACCAGCCTCATTACCCTCTGTTAGTGCCGCTACTCGAAACATATACTAGAGTCTCTGTGCTGCACAGCAAAACTCAGTCAAGCTCGCTGGACTTCGCTGCTCTTGGTGGACTGTCCTGGATGACGACCTAGTTAAACAAGCAATATACGAAGACCTTGCTTTTTTATGTAAACCTGAAACCTAGCAGTACCGAGCATCCATCGAAACCAGCGAAAAAGTATCACCAGCAAGCAGCCAGATAAGAGAACGACTAGAAATTTAGAGTACCGTTTGTAATTTGAATTGTGAGCCTGAGTGTCTCCGTCTGTGAGTTCTACTATGTGTATAACTTCTTGCTTTTCTTCACAAAACAACCGGTGGCTAAAGCAAACCTCTTGAAAGGAGCAGAAAGGCTCATCGTTTCGGAATTCTGCAATGGTCATACTGGTACGTGGCAGAGAAGTGTTGATGGTGTAATAGAACGTAGAGATCAGAAAGAGGCAGTTTGATACAACGACGAAGCACCGACTTGGAGGCCCAACGGGTCATAATGCGGTAGCCCTTTCTGGGAGCTAGTTACCTAAACGAAATGTAACTCTAGATGGTAACCCGCTAGCTCATTCTCTTTAAAAACTTCAGCTTTTCACTCCCCGCACCCGCATTTGTACTAAACGTACGACCAACAAAAAAAAATGCTTAGAATAAAAAGGTTTAGATTTGTTCACTAAATTTATTTGCTATTTTGTAAAACTACCCTCGAAACAACAGAGACCCAATCGTTTTGCTGCTCTCGGTGTTATTACTGTTCTTGGCCAATGGCACGTTAAGGACCCGTGTACATTCAATAGCGCAACATCGTTGTCAGCAGGACATTTGTCTTTGACGGAGCCTTCAAAAATTATTATTGTGGGATTTTACTTATAACGTTAAAGGAGAGAGACTCGGGTAAACATCGTCTGGGTGTTAAACAGCACACGGCTCATTTGTAGAGCAAAAAAAAAAAGGTCAAAACAAAATAACGAATTCATAGCGCTGTTTCAATACATTTACCAAGCTATGCATTATTAGCGTACAGTAAGAAACTACATAGGTGTAGACCGTGAAGTTTGCTATCTACACCGCATATATCAGAAAACAGAGGCTACAAGAGCCGTAGTCGTTATCTTACACATTGAATGACTGATAGTTCAATGCTAAAATAGTAGCTCAACGATTTCGACTGTAAAAAAAACCTTCAAGCTCGGCAATACAGTTTGACTACACTAAAAAAAGAGGAAGCGTGCAGTAACACAATACATATATATATACATTCAACTCCGCTGCTTCGATGCTACAATATTTTCCACTGAACGACCAATCATATACAGTTACGGAGGTTCGCCCTCGTTAGGACTCTAAGGTTACTGAGCGCAAAAGCTTATCTACTGATCAGTAGAACTTCAGTCATCAGTGACCCATCGACTCGTTAATTAGCCTTTCATATGGCGACCGTACTGGCAATGGAGACAATACCGGCGTCGCCTTTTCCTGTCCTACCTGCCATGTTAGTAGGTAAAGCACTTACGGCAAAGCTCGTGTTAGTAGCGCTTAACTTGTGGTTAAGTAATAATAATCGCAGTGTGACAATTCTAATATTAATGTACTGTACTATACGATATATGCCACTGCCTGCGCTACAGACAGATGGCCCAGGTCAAACCATGTATAGGTCGCTCCGGGGAAGGCTTTCTAGGCGACAGATATGGCCGCCAGTGAACGAATCATCCGCACGGGTCCATTTGCATTACCTACGTTGTTCTCTTCTGTATTTCGATCACTGCTGCGTAGAGAGTCTGTCTATACGATCGGCTAGATTGATGACGACTTTTTGCGTTACTGTAGTGAAGGCTGTAAGCGCACCTGTCTATCTCTGATTAACAGT